>NC_133325.1:45956097-46256097 GCF_042186555.1 Aquarana catesbeiana
ATGTATTTTAAACGTATTTTATTGGGATTTTATGTGATAGATCAACACAAAGTGGAACATAATTGTGAAGTGGAAGGAAAATGGTAAATGCTTTTCAACTTTTTTACAAATAAATACCTGAAAAGTGTGGGGTACATTTGTATGGCGCCCCCCTGAGTCAATACTTTGTAGAACCACCTTTCACTGCAATTACAGCTGCAAGTCTTTTTGGGCATGTCTCTACCAGCTTTGTACATCTAGAGAGGGACATTTTTGCCCATTCTTCTTTGCAAAATAGCTCAAGCTCTGTCAGATTGGATGGAGAGCGTCTGTGAACAGCAATTTTCAAGTCTTGTCACAACTTCTCAATTGGATTTAGGTCTGGACTTTGACTGGGCCATTCTAACACATGAATATGCTTTGATCTAATCCATTCCATTGTAGCTCTGGCTGTATGTTTAGGGTCGTTGTCCTGCTGGAAAGTAAACCTCCGCCCCAGTCTCAAGTCTTTTGCACATTCTAACAGGTTTTCTTCCAAGATTGCCCTGTATTTGGCTCCATTCATCTTCTCATCAACTCTGACCAGCTTCCCTGTCCCTGCTGAAGAAAAGCATCCCCACAACATAATGCTGCCACCACCATATCTCAGTGGGGATGGCGTGTTCAGGGTGATGTGCAGTGTTAGTTTTCTACCACACATAACATTTTGCTTTTAAGCCAAAAAGTTCATTTTTGGTCTCATCTGACCAGAGCACCTTCTTCCACAGGTTTGCTGTGTCCCTAGCATGCCTACTGGCAAACTGCAAACTGGACTTCTTATGGCTTTCTTTCAACATTGGCTTTCTTCTTGCCTCTCTTCCATAAAGACCAGATTTGTGGAGTGCACAACTAATAGTTGTCCTGTGGACAGATTCTCTCTGCAGCTCCTCCAGAAATACCATGGGCCTCTTGGCTGCTTCTCTGATGAATGCTCTCTTTGTCTGGCCTGTCAGTTTAAGTGGATGGCCATGTCTTGGTAGGTTTGCAGTTGTGCCATACTCTTTCCATTTTCGGATGATGGATTGAACAGTGCTCCGTGAGATGTTCAAAGCTTGGGATATTTTTTTTATAACCTAACCCTGCTTTATTCTTCTCCACAACTTTATCCCTGACCTGTCTGGTGTGTTCCTTGGCCTTCATAATGCTGTTTATTTACTAAGGTTCTCTAACAAACCTCTGAGGGCTTCTCATGACAGCTGTATTTATACTGAGATTAAATTACACACAGGTGGACTCTATTTACTAATTAGGTGACTTATGAAGGCAATTGGTTCCACTAGATTTTAGTTAGGGGTATCAGAGTAAAGGGGACTGAATAAAAATGCACGCCACACTTTTCAGATATTTATTTGTAAAAAAATGTTGAAAACCATTTATCATTTTCATTCCACTTCACAATTATGTGCCAATTTGTGTTGGTCTGCAAAAAAAAGTGTACTTGTTCAGCCACCAAGGTTGAAATGAGGTCCTAGAGGGCTAAATGACCTTTCATAATGTCATTATTATGTGACTTTAATGGGAAGAGTTAATACACATGAAATGCTGTGATTAAACCATTAGAGTGGTGATTATTGCTTGGTTAGATAGGAATGCTCAGTTCAGTTCTTATCAGGGAAAACTCATCTGTTCAGGGAAGCCAATCTTTCTCTATCAAGGTATTCTATCACTTCTAATACCTTTTGTATCACTTGCCTCTCCTTTTTTAGATCGTAAGCTCTCACAAGGAGGATCCTCTGACCTACCTTATCTTGAATTGTATTGTAACTGTACTGCCTCCCTTTATTTTGTAAAGCACTGCGTAAACTGTTGGATATAAATCCTGTATAATAATAATCATATCACATGAAGCATAAAACAACAAGAGTATTTGCTACATTGTTATCTTCAATCTACGTCCAAAAGAACACTGTACATAGGCGAAGTGAGCACCGCTCATTCATAGAGTCAGTCATTATAGGACACAAGGAGAGAGACTCTTTGGGGCTCATTTACTTAAACTGGAGGGTGCAAAATCTGCATAGAAACCAATCAGCTTCCAGGTTTTATTGCCAAAGCTTATTTGAACAAGCTGAAGTTAGAAGCTGATTGGCTACCATGGACAGCTGCACCAGAGTGCCCCAGTTTTAATAAATTTCCCCTTTACGTCTAGAGCAGTGGTCTCCAAACTGTGGTCCGGGGGCTGGATGTGGCCCTTTGCTTGCTTTTATCCAAGCTCTTGGGCCATTATTCCTCCCCACTGTTGGCAAGTGTGGGCCATATATTCTGCCACTGTATTCCTCCTCCTGATGATGAGGTACTGTTCTTCTAACTGACACCAATGATGAGCCACTATTCCTCCCACTGACACCAATGAAGAGACACTATTCCTCCCAATGACACCAATGATGAGACACTATTCCTCCCACTGACACTAATGATGAGCCACGATTCCTCCCACCGACACCAATGATAAGCCACTATTAATCCCACTGATACCAATGATGAGACACTATTCCTCCCACTGACACCAATGATGAGCCATGATTTCTCCCACCAACACCAATGATGAGCCACTATTAATCCCACTGACACCAATGATGAGACACTATTCCTCCCACTGACGCCATTGATGAGCCACTATTCCTCCCACTGACACCAATGATGAGCCACGATTCCTCCCACTGACACCAATGATGAAACACTATTGATCTTTTATTGAAAAGAATCAAGCAACCAATTTTATACAAAAGTAAAAAACAAAACAATAGTACAAAACTTCAACAGAAATCCAAGGAATACACATCCATGTTCAGAATATATACAATACATACATAATCCACTACCAAAATTATTTACATAAAGCAGCAGAGAGGGCCTAAGAGGCACAACCCATCACCTATGTACGCAGCCATTTATCAAAAATGATCTAGGGTGATAAGAGACAGACAGCCACACCCGGGAAAGAGACTCCTGGCAGTCAGGGAGGCTTGAAACCCCTCCACGCCTTCAACCAAGCCCCCTGACTCCGCTTGTCTCTCTCGAGCACCCGAATCTTCTCCACCTCATGCAAAATGTCATACACCACCACCTGAACAGGAAGGATTTTACGCCGAATGCTGACCTGACACCGTGCGTTCCAAGTGAAATAACGGACTACTAGGCTAACTAGAAAAAGTGTATCTAAACAAAAACCACCACCAGTATTGAATGCTCCATACACCCACTCAGCATAACCCAGCCTGGAGAGGAAAGGAACACAGAGGGCCCGCCCCACCTGTTTGTACACCTCTATGTTAAAAGGGCAATGAAGCAGAAAATAGTCCATAGTCTCCTCCTCACCTGCACACTCCTCCCGAGGACAGCTACGATCCACCCCACTGCGGAATTTCAAATTGCCCCTAACATAGAGCCTCCCATGGAAGCACAACCAGGCCAGATCCCTGAATTTAGGGGGTACTCTGTCCAAATTAATAAGTCTTAACCCTGCCCTCAAAACTGGGCCTGGGCAATCCCTTAAGGCCAATGGGTCATGAAAGACTTCGCTCAAGACTCGGCTCATAAGGACTTTCCTCGGAACCGATCTGAGATCTTCAGCCGTCAATCGCCACTGCCGTAGTAACTTCAGGCACGGAGCGACATAGGCTGGTAGCTGACCACGATAACCCCTGAGATTCTTCACTTGGCCACCTTCTTCCCAAAGTCGTAGAAAAGGCCTAAACCAAGATCTAAATATGCCTGCCCATCCAGGAGGTTCCACTGCAAGCATATTACCAATGTTAAACTTGAGAAAAAGCAGTGAAAAGAAAAGAACTGGGTTGACCATACCTAAGCCACCCTCCCTCCTGGATAGATAGGTGACATTCCTCTTGATGGGGTTCAGTCTGTTCCCCCACAACATCTGGAAGAACACACTACTGACCCTAGCATAGAGAGACACTGGCAAGATGCAGACAAAGCTGACATACAAGAAGATTGGAATCAGGTAAGTCTTAATCAGATCAACCCTTTCCCTCATAGATAACTTCCATCTCTTCCAGCTGACCACCTTAGTATTGGCAATTTCCAGTCTGCCTTCCCAGTTTTTGAGGCCATAATCGCCAGGTCCAAATTCAATGCCTAGAATCTTAATTCTTTCCTGGGGCACTGGAAAGGTGTCCGGGAGATCAAACCCCTCACCTTCCTTTCCCATCCAGAAAACTTCAGTCTTTTCCTGATTGATCTTGGAGCCTGATGCTTCAGAATACCGTGATGTCAGAGAAACCACCTCCTCTGCTTCATCCGCCCCAGTGACAATCACCGACACATCGTCCACATAGGCAACAACCCTCAAAGGCGGCTCACCCGGGAGCCCCACTGGCACCCCACACAACATGCTGCTCTCTTTTCTCCTGATGAAGGGGTCGATTGCAAACACATAGAGCAGGGGACTCAGGGGACAACCCTGGCGCACCCCGGAGCCAACCTCAAAGGACTGCCCAACCCAACCATTAACAAGAGGAAAGCTTTCTGCCCCCTTATACAAGACTTTTAACCAATCGACAAAACCACCCGGCAGACCGTACTTACTAAGGAGCAACCACAGGTACTCATGGTTAACACGATCAAAAGCTTTTGCCTGATCCAATGTCAGCAAATACTTTCCCCAGCCTGCAGCCCTGCACCGCTCCAAGGCCTCCCGGACAGCTAAAACTGCTGTGAAGGTGCACCTACCCTGGACCGAACAGTGCTGATGGCGAGAAAGCAAAGACTCTGCTACTGACGATAGGCGCCAGAAAATGATCTTTGCCAGTATCTTTCTATTGACATTAAGAAGGCTGATGGGGCGCCAATTCTCAATCATCGAAGGATCTTTACCCTTTGAAAGAAGAATCACAGCTGAGTGCCTCATGGAAGGGGGAAGTATCCCCTCAGCAAGGCAACTGTTAAAAACCTCTACCAAATGTGGGGCCAGAATAGGCTTAAAAGCTTTGTAAAACTCAGCCGTCAAGCCATCCGGTCCAGGTGACTTTTTGATGGCAAGCTGTTCGATTGCCCTCATCACCTCTTCAACTGTGATCTCCTCTGTCAAATTCATCAATGGGACATCTTCATCATTTAGACCTGGAGTAGAGTCCAAAAAGCTTTCCATCTTGTCACGGTCAAGCTCTTTCCTCCCAAGAAGGTCAGCATAAAAGGACCTCACGACCTCCAGAATCCCTGACCTGGACTTTGTCAAGGAACCTGTACTGTCCTTAAGGCCAACGACCATTTTAACAGCTACACCTTGTTTGCAGTTCTGGTAAGGGTCAGGCGAGTGGTACTTCCCATAGTCCCTCTCCAGAACCAAAGAGGCATGCCGGTCATATTGACACTTCCTGAGAAGGAGTTTCACTTCGGAGATTGCCCCAGGATCTCCTCCTCTCGAGACAAGAATATCCAGCTTCCTCCGTAAACGTTGGTAGGTCATGTATTTATTAAACTGCTTTCTATTGGCTAGGCCCCTGAAGAATCCAGCAATCCTCTTTTTGGTCAGCTCCCACCACTCAGCCTTGCTGCTACAAAAGTCCAGGATGGTCACCTGTGCCTGAAAGAATTCCTCAAAGGATTGTCTAACATGTTCTTCCTTGAGTAGAGTCGAATTCAATCTCCAGATGCCCTTACCCCTCTGAGGGACGTCTGAAGCATTCAGGACCACAGATAGCATACAGTGATCAGAGAACTCTACTGCCTGCACCACTGGGGGTGAGAAAGCAGAGGTCTCCTTAAAAAAAAACCTATCTATCCTACTCTGACTATTACCTCGATGAAAGGTGAACCCGGTGTCATCCGGGAGGTGCTTAATGTGCACATCCACAAGACCAGCATCCCTAACCATACTATTTAAAAAAACGCTATCATATCCTAGCCTGTCCTTGAAGTCCTTCCTGTCCTTGGGCCTAGTTATTGTATTAAAGTCACCTCCAAAGACCACTTGCCGGGATGTAAAAAGAAATGGCTTGATCCTTGTAAAAAGGCATTTCCTGTCCCACTTTGTGTGCGGCCCATAAACATTAATTAGGCGCAGGTCCTGCCCTCCCACAAGGACGTCTAAGACCATACATCTCCCAATCTCCACCTCAATAACCCGCCGGATAGTTACCATGCCGGTTTTAAACAACACCGCCACACCGCCGTAAGGCTCGGCCGCAAGAGACCAGTAAGATGGACCATTCCTCCACTCTCTCTTGGCCATATGAATATCTGCCAAGGAGGTGAGCCTAGTCTCTTGCAAAAATAAAATTTCAGCATCTAATTGGCTGAACAAAAAGAAGGCCATAGAACGAGCTCTTACTGACTTAATGCTGGCGACATTTATTGTCACCACTTTTAACGGAGGGGGAACCGCCATTTGGGTTATTGGGTGGATTGCTTCTTAGCTCCCCTCTGCTGCTCATCACCAGAAGCCTCTCTTTTTCTTGAGGCCCCCTCAAATTCCATCTCAGAATCGGAACTTCGCTCCGAAGAAGCTCCAGATGAAGAAATATCCCAATTAGAGGACCTATAACGGTTGAAGACAGGCACTGGAGCCTGTTCCGTCCTCACCACCTGCTTCTTCCGCTTCCCAACCTTCCTTCTCTCCTCCAGGTACTGCAGGTCCGCTTCAGAGATGCCCTCATCTCTTGTTTTTTTCTTTGAAGTCTTTACAGAAGACTCCTTTAGAGAGGAAGAAACGACCTTTTTAGTACTCACTACCACTCCTGGTGGGGGGGGTGCTCCCTTTGAATCAGACTTAGGAGGGGTAGACTCCTGGGGGGTAACTGACTCGGGGGGCACAGACTTGGAAGGTTCTGACACATGAGGAGAGGGTACAGTAGGCTGGTGGGACACAGAGACAGATACAGAAGGAATACTTACAGACACAGGAGGGGTGGCCACAGGAACTGGGGAGGGATCCTGAGCAGGACCAGGGGAGTCAGTCACCGCAGAGGAGGATGGTACACCAGGGGCCTCACCCTCCATCCTGTCCAGCCCTGACATGTCATCAATTACCTCCTTCTCCATATTGTGCCAGGCTTCAGGACATCTGCTGTAGGGGTGGCCAAGGCGCAGGCACAGGTTGCACCTGATCATCTCGGTGCAGTCCTTAGCCATATGACCCTGACCCCGACACACTGAACATATCAAGGCTGAACAGGAAGAGCTTAAATGCCCCTTTTCTCCACAGCGGTGACACAGCTTCGGCTGACCAGGGTAGAAAATAGTCATCCTATCCCTCCCTATAAAAGCTGAGGAGGGCAGGTGACGGACGACATTCCCATCCCTGGCCAACCTGACTGTTACTGACCAACCCCCAGTCCAGATGTTACGCTCATCAAGGATTTTGCTGGGCTTAGTCAATACCTCACCATAGTTCCTTAACCAGACCTCTAGGTCCCGAGCAGGAACACTCTCATTGGTGAGTATGATGGTTATCTTTTTCACCGTTGACCTTTGCGAAACCGCAACTGGGGCCAGGCCTTCCCATTCAGGTCTTGACCTGCACCGAGCCTCATATCGCTCCCAGAACAGGTCAAGACCCTCTGGCCTGGTGAAACTAATGGTATAATCCCGTGTCCCAGCTACATGTATTAGAGCATACAGGTCATTTGCCCCAAAACCCATCTCCAGAATCAAATCCACCACTGCACGCCGTGCTGGAGGGATTGCACCACCTTCCCATTTGAGAATTACCACATTTCTTCTCGGACCCCCAGCAGAAGCCAGAGACCCAAGACCAGATCCCGGGGTGCCCAAAGTGGTAGGCTGCAGGGGGAAACCCCGCTTGGGGGCGAAGCTACCAGGAGCAGAGGGTACCACCTGAGCAAATGTAAGTTTATCAGGGCCAAGGCCCCACACTGATGTCACAGTAGTCTGTATATTACTATTATTATTCACTGCTTGAATGGAGTTGGTAGGACTGTCCATCACACTTGAACTGGGACCATTGTTCATCACACTTGTACTGGGATGATTTTTATCAGTCACACAAACATTCACATTCCCAACAGGAATAATCACAGTTTCTGCTGCAATACCAGCTGTCTCCTGAAGCTGTGCTGTAGAGTCTTCAGCAGGTTTGGGGCAGACAACTTTAGACTCAGATAAAGGGGGGTTAATTGGTTCTGCTGAATCTTGTAGTTCATCTGCAGGAATGTCATTTTTTAAATGCCAACTTTGCTGTACCGCAGCATCAGCAGGTACAGCATTGCTACACATAGGACTAGCAGCCTGATTGTCACTGGGCACATTGTCAGTATCAGTCACAAAAACAGTTTTATGCACCACATGGGGCTTGACGGGCTTTACCTTGTCAGGCACATTATCTGTTATGTCCTCCTCATGGAACACCAGCTGATCACCCCGCAAAGGAGACTCCATTGCCTGGATTACCTTGAGCATGCCTCCTGAGTCCTGGGAAGGCATGGGGCTGCTTACCTCTCCCTGAGGGGGCAGGGGGTCTGAACTGGGGGTCTCCTCCTCCACCTCCATTTTTGTCATCCTGGCAAACCTTCTGTCATTACAGAATTTTTCTTTGAAGGGCCCATCTCTGCCTTCCATCATGGCCACAATGGTCTCCTGGTGTTCCACCCGGACCTTGGCCAGTTGGATCTCCGGATCCATGGATCCACGTTTCTGGCTGTGTAAGCCCTCACGCTGCCTTCTCAGGCGCTTCAGCTCTGCTCTGAGCTTGTACAGCTTGTCTCTCTCCCTATTCAGGACTTTAATCCCGGCCACCACTCGCTCCCGGATGGCCTCCGAACCTTCATCCTCACCAGGGGTAGAGAGATCCCCGGCCATGGTTTGTACAGGGGCAGGCATGTTACCTAATGGCCCAGGAGATGGCTGGGAGCTTCCAGCAGGAAAGGCCCCGCTGGCCTCCATGGCTTCCCCAGAAAGGAGCCAGGAGAGCTGGGAGAGATTTCCTCACCACTCCCCTCTCACACGGATCACCTGGAGCAGCTTCAGAGAGACACCTTCCTCCTGACACACCTGTGCTCCAATGATGGGTGGGACACTATTCCTCCCACTGAGACCATTGATGAGCCACTATTCCTCCCACTGACACCATTGATGAGCCACTATTCCTCCCACTGACACCAATAATGAGCCACAATTCCACCCACTGACACCAATGATGAGCCACGATTCCTCCCACTGACACCAATGATGGGACACTATTCCTCACACTGACACCAATGATGAGCCACTATTCATCCCACTGACACCAAGGATGGGACACTATTCCTCGACTAATACCAAAGATGGGGAACTGCCTACTCCCATTGACACCAGGTCATTTTCTATGCCCACTGGCCACAGTCCAGCCCTCCTAAAATTTGAAGGGCAGTAAACTGGCCCCTTGTTTAGAAAGTTTGGAGACCCCTGGTCTAGAGGAAAAGAGATTTAAAGTGTTACTAAACCCAGGAGCCTGCATTTACTATATCTGATCTCCCACAGTACACATAACATGGAAATGCAATTAGTTTAGTACATATAAACTGCTAAATACCCTTTTTCATCAGCAGTTACAGCAAACTTGTCACTTCTATCAATGTCTCGTTAAAGCTTGTAGGAGGAGTTTTCATTCCCCGCTGATTGTCCTAATAAGGCTGCAGGACCCCTAACACTCTGTCCAGACAGTTCAGATTGGCTCTTTGCTAAACACATGCCCCCTTCCAAGAAAAAAAAAGAAACTCTCTAGCGATACACACCAAACAGAGCATGTGCAGACTGACTCCAAGGCTCTATTCTATCAGGAGATGGATTGGGGACAGTGGAAGAAGGGGAGGATCAGATAAGACAGGTTCAAACAGCCTTTTTACACAATACGCAGGATTAACCCCTTAGGTTCCACCGTGAGTATAACGAACATGCTTTACTGCATATATACAGACTGATTTTACTGTTGCGGGTCTAGTAACGCTTTAACTGCCACATACAGAAAGGCTTCTTTACAGTAAGAGCTGTGAAAATGTGCGATAAGCTCTTTCAAGAAATAGTTCTGGTCAGTTCAGTTGATTGTTTTAAGAAAGAGCTGGATGTATTGCTAAATGCACAAAATAGACCAGGATATTAAAGTGGTTGTAAAAGCTAAAGGGTTTTTTTTTTTTTTACCTTAATGCATTTTCTGCATTAAGGTAAAAAAAAAACTTTTGTAGAGCCCCTCCCCCCCCAAATACTTACCTGAGACTTATCTCTGGTGCTGCTCACTCTCTCCCTCCTCACTGGACTCAGTGAGAGCAGTGGGAGCCGTTGGCTGCTGACAATCAAATCCAGTTACGAGGGAGCAGGGGGTGGAGCTGAGCCGCACTATGTGTGTCAATAGTCCTCACAAAGTGTGGCTCAGGATCAAGCCCGCACGGATGCCCCCATAGCAAGCGGCTTGCTATGGGGGCACTCAGAAGGCGTGAGGAGCACTGGCAGGGGATCCCAGAAGAGGAGGATTGGGGCTGCTCTGTGCAAAACCATCTGTAGGTATAGTATAGTATTAAAAAAAAAACATAAAAAACATTTAAATCACTTTAACATTTAGTGGTAATAAATAACACAAGAGATCGTTGATCCAGGGAATATCCAATTGCCTCCTGGGGGATCAGGAAGGAATTTTTTTTTTTTTTCCTCAGGGGAAAAAGTGGATCATGCTTTATAGGGTTTTTTTCTTTTGCCTTCCTCTGGATCAACTGTGGGTATAGGGTTCTGTATATAAAAGTTTTTCTATTTATTTATTTTATTTAGATAGTTATTTTTTATTGCGAAGGGGGAAGAACTCAATGTTTTATTTGGGGGGGGGGGGGCTGAAAAAAGACCCTTTCTCAGAGATCATCATCAGTTGCCTTATGACTGAGCCAGGGGCTTACCTACAGGGGTTGCAGGGATCGCCGCCGCTGCCCGATACTCGCAGCTGCCCGCTGCCTGCCGCCTAGATGGGGTAAGACAGCGAGCAGGTGTGGGGGGCTTTGAGGTGCCACGGGGGGGGGGGGTTGGTTGTTTGCCACCCCCCTCCCCCACAACACACACAAACAAAAAACCACGAGCCGCCACTGGTTGAAGTACCAAAAAAAAAAAAAAAAATGTTAGCATTTTCTTCATTGTACTATATCACAGTGTTGAGTTATGCATCCGCTAGGCCAGGCGTATAAATAAAACATGATATCACTTTGTGAGATGACAGGGCTACATATATCGCGCCGCGCAGGATGCAATCCTTTACAAAAAAGAGAAACACAATGAAACAATGGAATCTTCTCATTCCGGAACAAAAGAAATTATAGAAAATTTTAAGGCCCATTGAGTTTTGAAAATTGCTGTGGCACTTGTATTTATAATTCGCAGCACAACTAATTACGTGTACGATTTTCAACGCACAGTTGTCCACACTGCAAAGGGAAGAAAATAAATCTTCAGAGACACGGAGAGAGACGGCGAGAGAAAAGCAGTATTTTGGTAGCAAAAGGTTTTCTATTTAAAGCCGCGCAGACGCAACCCAAATTTATAGGACCTGCAGCAAAAACCGGCAGCTTGGAGACAACAGTGAGGAGCGCACGATGAATAAAACACAAAGACTGGCGAGTTTCTGCGAGCCATCGGGAATAAATTACAAAATGTCCTCGCCTTCATCTGAGGAGTGAAAATGTAGCTTGTCTTATGTGATCCTTTCGAGAAAATAAGAACAGAAATTCTTTATTTTTTGTTAAGAGACCCTGTCACCAGTTTAAATAATTGCAGATAAAAGTACAGAAAAATCTAATATTTAAAATTTTTAATTCTGAGTTCTGAGGAACTGACCTGGGAGGAGAGACCTCTGTGTATCTCACTGAGAGCTGAGGTTGAGCAAGGGAACAAGACCCCTGGGAATGGGACTCCTGTGCCAGGGGAGATTGGACAGCTAAGAAGGGCCAAGGGAGGCTTTATATCCCTGTGTCTATTGGGTATGTCTTGTGGGTGCTGGTTTGAACACTCACTGGAAGACTGTTGGTAACTTGGAGAAAATAAGTCCCTGGTTCTGAGGAACTGACCTGGGAGGAGAGACCTCTGTGTATCTCACTGAGAGCTGAGGTTGAGCAAGGGAACAAGACCCCTGTCAGCTGTGAGTGTTCAGCTAAGATTTACCTGGGAAGACTTACTTTCCCAACATCTGGTGGAAGACGCTTGGCCCTGTGTACTATGCATTGTTTTTGATGGCTTGATACTAGAACCAAAGGGGGCTATCAGTGAATGTGGTTCTTGGCAGGGGTAAGAGGACCCTGTACAATTATAAAGTTTTTTTAGGCAGCAAATTAGGTTTATAGGTAGATTCTCAGGTAGACAAGACCCCTGCCAGAAGCGAGTGGGCAGCTAAGATTTACCTGGGAAGGCTTACTTTCCCAACGTTTGGTTGAAACCGCTGGGCCCTGTGTGCTATGCATTGTTTCTGATGGCTTGGTACTGGAATAAAGAGGACATATCAGTGAGTGGGGTTCTTGGTAGGGGTAAGGGGACCATGTACAATTGGAAAGTTTTATAGGCAGCAAATTACGTCTCTAGGTGGACTCTCAGGTAGGCAAGACCCCTGCCAGTAGTGAGTAGGCAGCTAAGATTTACCTGGGAAGGCTTACTTTCCCAACATCTGGTGGAAGGCGCTTGGCCCTGTGTACTATGAATTGTTTCTGATGGCTTGATACTGGAATCAAAGGGTACACATCAGCGACTCCAGTTCTTGGCAGGAGTAAGAGGACCCTGTACAATTGGAAAGTTTTATAGGTAGCAAATTACATCTCTAGGTAGACTCTTAGGAAGACAAGACCCCTGCCAGCAGTGAGTGGGCAGCTAAGATTTACCTGGGAAGACTTACTTTCCCAAAGTCTGGTGGAAGTCACTTGGCCCTGTGTGCTATGCATTGTTTCTGATGGCTTGGTACTAGAATAAAAGGGGATGCTGCTGTCTGTTGAGTTCCACTGGTGATTCTGTGGGACATTCTAATAAATCTTTAAAGACTGTATAGTCTTAGTTGCTCTTGTGTAATTGTTTCTGGTAGACAACCAATCCCTATATTGCGCCATCTTTCTCGGATATAAGGATCTTTGATTTTTCTAAATAACATTAATAAGTGGTTGGTATGGGAGTTTGTGGCTTTTTGGGGCTTTGCAATTGCCAGGTCTTTTTTTTTCTGGCCAGCCTTCACTGTCTTCTCTAGTCTGGTTGTAAGTACCTGGGGATTGTGGTGGCAAAATAAGTCAACTAGATATCTGCATCAATATGGGTCCTATCGGTCAGCATTGGTAAGTGGCTGATTTCAGCTGGCAAGATAGGGTTTTGGTTGCTCCTCTACCATTGTTTTGTGTTGTAGGCTTGAGTAGCCTGTGAGGGAACTTTTGCAGTCAGAAGTGTTCACAGTGTCTTTGCAGATGGAAAAACTGCAGGATTCCACCATTACAGTATAACAGGTTGTCTCCAGAAAGTTTAGGGGCCGGAGTGGCCTTGGTATTTTTCTCCCAGCCGTGCTGTAATAGCCTAATAAAGCAGCAAAAGTGGAATGGAGCAGCACTCACGTACATCCTACTGCATTTCCCATCAGGCCACACCCCCACCATTGCCTATTTATTGGCTTTCATATTAGCTGCCCGCCAATTACAAGAAAAGCAGATAAAAACATTAAATTGGCTGTACTTTGTCATTCTAGTAGCTCCTAGCTTAAAAAATGTATACTGATTTTTAATTAGTCTTGTTCCTTGACTACTGGTACCAGTTCCTGAATTAGCTAAATAGCTATGTATAAGACCTCATGCAGATAATAGCATTGATTTAAAAATTAAGTATTTTATTGCCTAATTCCTTTCTAATTGCACGGCCCACTCTGCTGCAAGACTTTATTACTCACAGTGAAATCTGCATTCCTATTAAGTGAAGCTGATTATGAAATATAGTTAATAATTATTGCTAGTCGCAGTCAGCACATTGTGCCTTTTGCCCATAAATACAAGCAATCGGTTGCTGCATGATGCGAGACAATTCATCACGAATGGGTATTCGTACGTGCGAACGGCGATCTGTTTACGTTCAACTAATGAGAGATTTTCCAATCAATGGTTAGCCGTTGAAAATCGTATTACAGAGGATTAGGTTACGCCTAAACTCAGGAAATTAAAACTTAATTTACAGACAGGTTGCAGAGATGTTTAACAATCAATCAAAAACGTATGCAAAGCAGATTTTTTTGGTACGTTGTACACAATGAAATACAGTATCTCACAAAAGTGAGTACACCCCTCAGATTTTTGTAAATATTTTATTACACAGATGGAAATTCGGTCGGTGCAGCAGAGACTGTCAGAAATGTGATCCATGACACTTTGCTCCTACATGTAAAAATCTACTTTTCTTTGCTAGAAAATTATACGTAGAGCCCCCAAACATTATATTTATATACAGTATCTCACAAAAGTGAGTACACCCCTCACATTTTTGTAAATATTTTATTCTATCTTTTCATGTGACAACACTGAAGAAATGACACTTTGCTACAATGTAAAGTAGTGAGTGTACAGCTTGTATAACAGTGTACATTTGCTGTCCCCTCAAAATAACTCAACAGACAGCCATTAATGTGTAAACTGCTGGCAACAAAAGTGAGTACACCCCTAAGTGAAAATGTCCAAATTGGGCCCAAAGTGTCAATATTTTGTGTGGCCACCATTATTTTCCAGCACTGGAGATCACCAGAGCTTCACAGGTTGTCACTGGAGTCCTCTTCCACTCTTCCATGATGACATCACTGAGCTAGTGGATGTTAGAGACCTTGCACTCCTCCACCTTCCGTTTGAGGATGCCCTATAGATGCTTAATAGGGTTTAGGTCTGGAGACATGCTTGGCCAGTCCATCACCTTTACCCTCAGCTTCTTTAGCAAGGCAGTGGTCCTCTTAGAGGTGTGTTTGGGGTTGTTATCATGTTGGAATACTGCCCTGCGGCCCAGTCTCTGAAGGGAGGGGATCATGCTCTGCTATAGTATGTCACAGTACATGTTGGCATTCATGGTTCCCTCAATGAACTGTAGCTCCCCAGTGCCGGCAGCACTCATGCAGCCCCAGACCATGACACTCCCACCACCATGCTTGACTGTAGGCAAGACACACTTGTCTTTGTACTCCTCACCTGGTTGCCGCCACACACGCTTGACACCATCTGAACCAAATAAGTTTATCTTGGTCTCATCAGACCACAGGACATGGTTCCAGTAATCCATGTCCTTAGTCTACTTGTATTCAGCAAACTGTTTTCAGGCTTTCTTGTGCATCATCTTTAGAAGAGGCTTCCTTCTGGGACGACAGCCATGCAGACCAATTTGATGCAGTGTGCGGCGTATGGTCTGAGCACTGACAGGCTGATCCCCCACCCCTTCAACCTCTGCAGCAATGCTGGCAGCACTCATACCTCTATTTCCCAAACACAACCTCTGGATATGACGCTGAGCACGTGTAATCAACTTTTTTGGTCGACCATGGCGAGGCCTGTTCTGAGTGGAACCTGTCCTGTTAAACCGCTGTATGGTCTTGGCCATCGTGCTGCAGCTCAGTTTCAGGGTCTTGGCAATCTTCTTATAGCCTAGGCCATCTTTATGTAGAGCAACAATTCTTTTTTTCAGATCCTCAGAGAGTTCTTTGCCATGAGGTGCCAGTTTGAACTTTTAGTGACCAGTATGAGAGAGTGAGAGCGATAACACCAAATTTAACACACCTGCTCCCCATTCACACCTAAGACCTTGTAACACTAACAAGTCACATGACACCGGGGAGGGAAAATGGCTAATTGGGCCCAATTTGGACATTTTCACTTAGGGGTGTACTCACTTTTGTTGCCAGCGGTTTAGACATTAATGGCTGTGTGTTGTGTGTTTTACATTGTAGCAAAGTGTAATTTCTTCATTGTTGTCACATGAAAAGATATAATGAAATATGTACAAAAAATGTGAGAGGTGTACTGACTTGTGTGAGATACTGTATATGATTGATCCATTTAGAGCCAGAATTGATGCTGTTTTTTCAAAGGGAAACAAAGTCTTCAGGGGATATTATTATAGTAAGGGCTCATTCACCAAAGCACTTGGAGAGGGTGGGGGCAGTAACAATAGGAGTTTGAGCCACAGTTTTCCTACCCACCGGGACCCCTTGCTTCGGGCTGAAAAAGTGAATGGAGATGCACCGGACCCCCTGCTTTAAGCCGCTCCATTCCTCAGTGTGAACCCAGGCTCAGCCTTAGTAAATCAACCCCAATGACCAGTAACGGAGAGCAATCCATGTGAACATGACAAAAAGCAATAGATACAGTCCATAAACACTGTCAGAACCTCATACACTATATTGTCAAAAGTATTGGGACACCTGCCTTTACACGCACATGAACTTTAATGGGATCCCAGTGTTAGTCCGTAGGGTTCAATATTGAGTTGGCCCACCCTTTGCAGCTTTAAGAGCTTCAACTCTTCTGAGAAGACTGTCCACAAGGTTTAGGAGTGTGTCTATGGGAATGTTTGACCATTCTTCCAGAAGTGAGGTCAGGCACTGGATGAGAAGGCCTGGCTTGCAGTCTCTGCTCTAATTCATCCCAAAGGTGTTCTATTGGCTTGAGGTCAGGCCAGTCAAGTTCCTCCACCCCAAACTCGCTCATCCATGTCTTTATGGACCTTGCTTTGTGCACTGGTACCTCACAAATGTGCTTCTGGAAGAATGATCAAACATTCCCATAGACACACTCCTAAACCTTGTGGACAGCCTTCCCAGAAGAGTTGAAGCTGTTATAGCTGCAAAGGGTGGACCAACTCAATATAGAACCCTACGGACTAAGACTGGGATGCCATTAAAGGCAAGTGACCCGATACTTTTGACATTATAGTGCTTATATATATATATATATATATATATATATATATATATATATATAATTATTTTACCTATTTATATGAAAATAATAATAGTAATAATATTATTAAGAATAAAAGTAATAAACAAATATATATATATATTGTATTTAAATAAAAAAAAAACATATATAGTATCATTAACTTCCAGTAGTAATTGCAGCTCTACCAAAAAATTTACATTATTCCTGGACGCCTCAGCTAATTCATATTTTATAGAAGGCGTCCTCCATTTTGGTTCACTAGCTTTCCTGCGGTATCTTCGGGAAATCAGGCGGAACAATTACACGAGTGTTGACAAGTTAAACAGACTGTTCTGCGCACACCTGACAAATCAGATTGCTGTTTTCTGTTATGGGGTCAGCAGAGTTCTCCACGTTCAATATACTGCAACAGAACAAAGTCCCAGAATACAACCAGTGCCATATCTCTGCCGTGTACAGTTTTATATACTCAGGGATTTCTATAATATGCGACAATCTGCCTGCTTGCCATGATTATTAATCATCTTGGTTATAGATAGTAGAGAGGTTTAGCATTTTAGATGCAGATAGAAAGGTCATGTTAAATCTGAACACCTCTACAATCTTGCACAGTTTCACAAGTTCCTCTACTAAACTGAAACTGCTAACTCTGATGTCACAGCACACCGTGAGCCTCATTTCCTGGCTGGAAGACGTTCAGTATCCTCTAGCCCAGTGGTCTCCAAACTCCAGGCCCTGGGGCCAGATGCGGCCCTTTCCTATAGCTTTTTCCCGACCCTTTGGAGCACTACTTCATCCACTGATACCAACAATGGGGCGTAATTCCCCCCACTGATACCAGTGAAGGGGCAAAATTCCTCCCAGTGACACCAATAATGGGGCACAATTCCCAACCAATGACATTTTTTATTCCCCACTGATGTCGGGACCTTTTCTACACCCAATGGCCACAGTCCGGCCCCCCTAAAGCCTGAAGGACAGGAAACTGGCCCCTTTGTTTAGAAAGTTTGGAGACCCCTGATCTAGCCCTGTCCTTCCCAACCTTACTGTCCCTGGTCCACCTCTTTCTTTCATTGGATTTCAGTCCTTGCAGCCTCAGAATTACCTGTGGGTATAAACTTGGGTAGTCTGCATACAAATACAGTCTGCCTAGGAACACCCAGCACTCCTCCAGACTGACATCCACCCATCAAGGCATTCTGATATTTCCATAACTCCTTCCAAAAGCCAGACCACTGCTTGCACCGGATTTGAGGGATCTTGAGAGGAGTACTTAGACCGGGGGCTGTGATGTTTTCAGGAAGCTTCTGTATGTACAGCACCATTCCGGCCCCTCTCACCAGCCATGATCTGCCTCAGGGCCATAGATAATGTTTTGCTCGGGGGCGGGGGGGTTCAGCAGTAGGTACTATGTAAAAGTCTTTTTAACCACTTGCTTACTGGGCACTTAAACCCCCCCCCCGCCCAGACCAATTTTCAGCTTTCAGTGCCCTCACTCTTTGAATGACAATTACGCGGTTATGTAACACTGTACCCAAATGACATTTTTATCATTTTTTGTCCACAAATAGAGCTTTCTTTTGGTGGTATTTGATCACCTCTGCGGTTTTTTTATTTTTTGTTAAAAAAATGAAGAAAGACCAAAAATTTTGAAAACAAAAACAAAACGGTTTTATATTTTGTTATAAAATTTTGCAAACAGGTAATTTTTCTCCTTCATTGATGTACGCTGATGAGGCTGCCCTGATGGGCACTAATATGCGGCACTGATGGGTACTGATAAGGCAGCACTGATGGGCACTGATAGGCGGCGCTGGTGGGCACTGAGAGGTGGCACTGATTGGTGGCACGGATGGGTGGCACTGATGGGTGGCACGGATGGGTGGCACTGATGGGTGGCACTAAGGGGCATTGATAGGTGGCACTGAAGGGCACTGATGGGTGGCACTGATAGCTGGCACTGATGGGTGGCACTGATGGGGGGCACGGATGGGGGGCAGTAATGGGCACTGGTAGGTGACACTGATAGGCAGCACTGCTAGATGGCACTGATGAGGCACTGATTGGCATTACAGGTGGGTATTGATAGGTGGCACTCTTGGGCATTGATAGGTGGCACTGATTGGTGGCACTGATATTCATTGGTGGGCACCGACTGATGGCACTGTGGGCACTGACAGGCACAGATGAGGTGGCTATGCCTCTTCCTCTTCGGGACTGATGTCCCTTGAACAGAAGCCGGCGATCGGCTTTTTTTTTCTCCTCACGCTGACAAAAAAAAAAAAAGATTACCGATCTTGTGTTTACATCACATGATCAGCTGTCATTGGCTGACAGCTGATCACGTGGTAAGGGGCCGGGATCGACCCCTTACTCTGATCTGTGATCACCCGAGTCTCATTGACTCAGTGATCGCAGGGAGCGCCGCGCGCACCACGCAGAGGGCGCACGGGGAGCGTGCAAAGGGGAGGCTGTCTATTGATAGCCTCCTGGCAATGTAGCTCCGCGCTTTAGCCGTCATTCGGCTATAGCGCGGAGGGGAAGAGGTTAAATAAAATAAATTGCTCCCAAAATTATAAAGACTGGAAAAAGGAAAATCGATATGTGTTGCCCCTAGTAAGCAATCACATCCTTAATTCTATTTTATCAGGTCCTTTAGAAAATTGAACCCGATTTCAGTTTTTTCCTTCTTCCAGTTGTTATGAACACTGCCCAGTAAGGTTGGCTATTGTCCATTCTTATGCCGCGTACACACGGTCTGACTTTTCGGCTACAAAAGTCCGACAGGCCGTCCGACAGACTTTCGACGGACTTTCGACGGACTTGCGGCGGACTTTCTAACAAACGGACTTGTCTACATACGATCACACAAAAGTCCGACAGATTCATACGTGATGACGTACACCGGACTAAAATAAGGAAGTTGATAGCCAGTAGCCAATAGCTGCCCTAGTGTGGGTTTTTGTCCGTCGGACTAGCATACAGACGAGCGGATTTCTGGGTCCGGCGGAGTTACGACGTAAAGATTTGAAGCATGTTCCAAATCTAAAGTCCGTCAGATTTGCGGCTGGAAAAGTCAGCTGAAAGTCCAGGGAAGCCCACACACGATCGGATTGTCAGCCGGATTTGGTCCGTCGGCGTCCGTCGGACTTTTTCAGACGAAAAGTCCGACCGTGTGTACGCGGCATAAGTGTCCCAACTGAAGAAGTGCAAAGTGAGTGTGCTGCCTACCTACAAGGAGATGGTGCCCTTTGCACCTCCTCGGTAAGGTTGGCTATAATGGTGCAAAGTGCACCATGTTGTGTCAGACAGAGTACACACTGACTTTTTTTTTTTTTTTTATAATTTATTTATTTTTCTTTTATATAAACAGGAGAGAAATGAACAGTCCTTCTGTATATTGCATTCCATTTCTGCACATACAGCCAGACAAGAAATAAAAAATAAAAAAATAAAAAACATGATAATAACTTGTTACATTCCATCTACTCCTGTCTGTTTCTAATATATTATCCAATAAAGATGGATAAAGGAATGAACCCAAATAAACGTAAAGAAGTCACAAAAGAGGCAAAGAAGACAAAGAAATAAGAAGAGTAATCTTCCTCTCCCATTTCCGCCCTCCATGTTGTTACTCCTTGCCGCATCAGGAGGGGGACGCTTCCCCCAGACCCGGCCATAATACTCCAACTACCTCTCAGTATTCCCATAAACGTTTACTGTACAAAATAAGGTGCGTTGGCATGGACCATAGGGTGAGTACATGGATTGAAAACTGGCTACAAGGGCGTGTTCAGAGGGTGGTGATAAATGGGGAGTACTCAGAATGGTCAGAGGTGGGTAGTGGGGTTCCCCAGGGTTCTGTGCTGGGACCAATCCTATTTAATTTGTTCATAAATGACCTGGAGGATGGGATAAACAGTTCAATCTCTGTATTTGCAGACGATACTAAGCTAAGCAGGGCAATAACTTCTCCGCAGGATGTGGAAATCTTGCAAAAAGACCTGAACAAATTAATGGGGTGGGCGACTACATGGCAAATGAGGTTCAATGTAAAAAAATGTAAAATAATGCATTTGGGTGGCAAAAATATGAATGCAATCTATACACTGGGGGGAGAACCTCTGGGGGAATCTAGGATGGAAAAGGACCTGGGGGTCCTAGTGGATGATAGGCTTAGCAATGGCATGCAATGCCAAGCTGCTGCTAACAAAGCAAACAGAATATTGGCATGCATTAAAAGGGGGATCAACTGCAGAGATAAAACGATAATTCTCCCGCTCTACAAGACTCTGGTCCGCCCGCACCTGGAGTATGCTGTCCAGTTCTGGGCACCAGTCCTCAGGAGGGACGTACTGGAAATGGAGCGAGTACAAAGAAGGGCAACAAAGCTAATAAAGGGTCTGGAGGATCTTAGTTATGAGGAAAGGTTGCGAGCACTGAACTTATTCTCTCTGGAGAAGAGACGCTTGAGAGGGGATATGATTTCAATTTACAAATACTGTACTGGTGACCCCACAATAGGGATAAAACTTTTTCGCAGAAGAGAGTTTAATAAGACTCGTGGCCACTCATTACAATTAGAAGAAAAGAGGTTTAACCTTAAACTACATAGAGGGTTCTTTACTGTAAGAGCGGCAAGGATGTGGAATTCCCTTCCACAGGCGGTGGTCCCAGCGGGGAGCATTGATAGCTTCAAGAAACTATTAGATAATCACCTGAATGACCGCAATATACAGGGATATATAATGTAATACTGACACATAATCACACACATAGGTTGGACTTGATGGACTTGTGTCTTTTTTCAACCTCACCTACTATGTAACTATGTAACTATGTAACTATATTCCGACTGCAGTTCCTATTTATAGTCCATTTCCCCCTCCTTTCCTTACCCCCCTCCCAAAACAAAAAAAAAAAAAAATTTAACTTTCCTCTCCCCCCCCCCTTTAATTTGTATCAATTCGTTTTTTCCCTTCCTCCGAAGAAATAAAACAGTTCCATGGCGACCACGTTTTTAATTAAATTTCCCTTTTTTTTCCTAGTTGTCCAGACTAGATCTTCCATCCTGTTTACTTCCTCTACTTTCCTAAGCCACATACTCGCTGTAGGGGGTTGTGTCTGTTTCCACTTGAGCGGGATGCATGCTTTAGCTGCATTCACCAAATGACACAAAATAGAGTTCCTATATATTTTCCCCGGAATCTCTGACAGATGCAAAAGGAAAAAAGCTGGGTCTTCCTGTATTTCCACATCGCTAAATTTTTGAATTGTCTCCCGTACCTCCCTCCAAAATGTCTTCACTCTGGGACAAGACCAAAAAAAAACATGTAGCTAAGTCCTCTGTTCTATCTGGCATCGCCAGCATCTATCTGATGCATTCGGGAAACATTTTTGAAGTTTATCTGGGGTTCACCCCAAACAAAGGTTGCAAAACACAGTGTGTCTGCCTGCACCGGATCGCATTCACAAAACGACCATGCGAACCGGTTGCAGTGCGGTTCCAAATCCAAAATTGGTGCATGCATGACTTTGGTGTGATTTGAGCCCATTCAAAATGAATGGGCCCTGATTGCACCGCTAAGCCTGGTTTCACACCATAAAAGGGGAGTAGAGGGGATGGGGATTATTGCGGTGCCAAAACAATTCAGTCAAAAAATATTTAAAAAATATAAATTTTATTACATGATATCAACAAATAAATAATATATAGATAAACAAATATTCAAATATAAAGGAGCACTTCTAATTTACAATTGGCCAGAGTGGTATAGGCCTGTGTATTGTTATAGGTCAGGTCTTCCCTACATGTTTCGCCAAGTCATTGGCTTCCTCAGGGGAATAAGGCTTTCACACCATAGTTTGCATGTGAATCACACAGGAACTGCACCGCATTCCTGTGCAATTCACATGCGATTCTGTGTGGTGTGATTCGAGCCCATTCATTTTTGAATGGGCTTAATCCCACCACATCGCACCAAAGAAGTGCAGGCACCTTTTTTTTTAAAACCAACCATGCGATCTGGTTCAGACAAACACTGGGTTGGTGACCTTTTTTTCGGGAGTTGTTAACTTTGCAACGACACCTGCGGCTGATCAAAAACACAGTGTGATTGCAATGCGGTGCGGGAAACGCACAGGGATCGCAGCTTTTTCTGCACCCCATATGTATGAACCAGGGGTAAAACAGGGCCAAGGCATGCCACTGAGGGCAGCAGAAAGTCCAGCTTGGCTCTGGCATTAGCAGACATGTTGTGGTGCCAACTGCTGAATCAGTAAGCCGGTGGACACCACAACAAGCTTGCGAGGGCCAGGCTGGACTGTCAGTAACACAAGCAATAGAAAACACAGCTTAGCCTCAGTCATCTGTCAGTAACACAAGCAATGCAGAACTTAGCCCAGCCAGCATAAATCACAAACTTTGCCAGTTGCCACACAGAATCGCAGATAGTCTCTCACTGACTCACGATTACCTAGTATGAACAGCAGAATGCCAGCAGCAGCACAGCATTCCGAGTAGCGGTAAGTCTGAGGACACTCTCTGAGACTAGGCCAGAAGAGAGAGAGGGACATACTTGGACAGGACAGCAGCAGTTCATCCATGTGGGGGGCCGGCGGCTACATGGCACTGTACAAGCACTCTGCGCTCTGGGACCCAGGCAAAGCTCCTCTCCAAGCCCAAGGTGGGAGTGGCACTGCAAGCCAATAAGAAAACTGGGTGCAGAGAGCAGTGGGCAGGACTACATGCACCGGCGGCTCCCACTGTGCTCAGTGTGCTGCCTGGTGATAGATCTGTCAGCCTTCAGTCTGAGCCCCATAGACTGGCCTGGCAGTGTACCACAACGTGCGTGCGGGTATGCCTAATGATCTATGCCACTGACTGCAGTGCTGCCTGTTGCTGGTGCCATGTGTGGCTGCAGAGCAGGGACACCATGCATTTCATTTTGGCCCTGTAGGGGCTTGAACACCCCTGACCCCACCCCCCCTTATCTACACCCCTGAAAGTCTGCCTGCATTGAGAAGTACAGAGACCCAGCAATGATTTCATTAGGTCTAAAACAAGGTATGTAATGAAAACAGAAAGGCTTTAATTAAATTAATTGCATGAGGAGGGAGGAACGAATCAGGGAAAGAAAAATATAAGCAGACTGGTTTGAGATGATAGAAAGGCAACAGTAACGCAAATAACCACTTGTTACAACCAAGATATGCAGAATACCATCTCTGAACGCGCAACACATCGAGCCTTGAGGCGGACGGGCTACAGCAGCAGAGGACCACACTGGGTGCCACTTCCGACAGCTAAGAACTGGAAAATGAGGCTACAATTCACACAGGCTCACCAAAATTGGACAATAGAAGATTGGAAAGCTCCAATCATCTCACCACTGGACAATGAGGTCACTGTACTCCAATGGCCTCCACACTCACCAGATCTCATCCAATAGAGGACATTTGGGATGTGGATGTGCAGCCGACAAATCTGCAGCAGTTGCGTGATGCTATCATGTCACTATGGACCAAAATCTCTGAGGAACGTTTCCAACACCTTGTTGAATATATGCCACCAAGAATGAAGGCAAAAGGGGGTCCAACCTGGTACTATCAAGGTGTACCTAATAAAGTGCATTGAGAGTGTACTTTAACAAGCTAATATGGGATGTTTGTGATTGGGTCTAGATCTACTTTAAGTAAATAAGAAAACACAATGATGGAAGACACGATGAGCCATAATATATGATTTTCATAAGCACATGCTTAAAACGGAACATTTAAATTTACATTACAAAGAGGCCCCATTCAGAGACAAGCTGGAGAACTGACAGGCTGTAAAAGACAACATAAACCCCATTCACTCAGTTTAACGACGGCAATTTACAACAGGAATAAAAAAGATTGTCACGAATTTGAAAAATTATCAAGGGAATAATCATATAATTATTAGTTTAGGTAATTAAGTATATTACCACTGTCAGCTCTTGTGAGAACTCGCTAATGGGATGAGGAAATTCATGAGATGCTCGCTGGATGTTCACGCCGTATCCTATTCTATACATAACAGCAATGCAACTTCTAATTACAAGCTCTGGAAAAGCTCAAAAAATAAAAAAAATAAAAAAGCGTGTGATCATGCTTTGAGTTCCAGGCAAACGCATAGAAACCTAAATGCGGGTACCACTCTGTACAGCGCTCCATAGACTTGCCATAGACTTAGTAATTATAAACCCTAACAATGAACTTCACTTATTTGTTCCCGTTTGGTCATGAAAGTATGTTGTTATACAGTATCCATACAAAATGTGCAATTACAGGTGCATCTCACAAAATTTGAATATCAAAAAGTTAATTTATTTCAGTAATTCAATTGAAAAAGTGAAACTCCATATATTATATGGATTCATTATACACAGAGTGATATACATTATATTACCAAAAGTATTGGGACGCCTGCCTTTACACGCACATGAACTTTAATGGCATCCCAGTTTTAGTCCGTAGGATTCAATATTAAGTTGGCCCACCCTTTGCAGCTATAACAGCTTCAACTCTTCTGGGAAGGCTGTCCACAAGGTTTAGGAGTGTGTCTATGGGAATGTTTGACCATTCTTCCAGAAGCACATTTGTGAGGTCAGGCACTGATGTTGGACAAGAAGGCCTGGCTCGCAGTCTCCGCTCTAATTCATCCCAAAGGTGTTCTATTGGGTTGAAGTCAGGGCAGTCAAGTTCCTCCACCCCAAACTCGCTCATCCATGTCTTTATGGACCTTGCTTTGTGTACTGGTGTGCAGTCATGTTGGAACAGGAAGGGGTCATCTCCAAACTTCTCCCACAAAGTTGAGAGCATGAAATTGTCCAAAATGTCTTGGTATGCTGACGCCTTCGGAGTTCCCTTCACTGGAACTAAGGGGCCAAGACCGACCCCTGAAAAACAACCCCAGACCATAATCCCCTCTCCACCAAATGATTTGGACCAGTGCACAAAGCAAGGTCCATAATTACATAGAATAACGAGTTTGGGGTGGAGGAACTTGACTGACCTGCACAGAGTCTCAACCTCAACCCGATAGGACACCTTTGGGATGAATTAGAGCGGAGGCTGCGAGCCAGGCCTTCTCTTCGAACACCAGTGCCTGACCTCACAAATGCTCTTCTGGAAGAATGGTCAAACATTCCCATAGACACATTCCTAAACCTTGTGGACAGCCTTCCCAGAAGAGTTGAAGCTGTTATAGCTGCAAAGGGTGGGCCAACTCAATATTGAACATATAAATAGCAATATATATAGCACAGCTCCTGATGAACAGTGAGACAAACAACTAAAGCTTGGTCTGAATTTAGGTTCGTACTGGTCTATCGGCTCATCTCTACTATGTAGGAACTACCTAAGAAGCTGCTGTGTTAAACAGCAGGTGGGAGATGGCAATGCCAGCCTTTGAACATGTCTGTGGGGCAACAGGTAATAGAAGAGCTTTGGAAGAAGAGCTACAGGTAACAAGTCAACCAGGTATGCCTGAGGAACTACTACTGTCTGTAGAACTACAGGTCATAGCTAAGTTTTGCAGCTAATCTGTAACAGGTACACAGTGTGGACTACAAAGGGCCCAGCCATCAGGCCAAGCTGAGAAGTAAACTTGTTATGAATGTCCGCCATCATAGCCTTTCCAATCTGAGCCTGCATAACAATGCTCTGGTATTGAAGGCCTCTACCTTTACCACAAAGCACTCAGCTCGGATTGTTCCCTGGGCTAACAATAAACAGTCTCCCATTAAAGCACTTCATACTTTATGCAAAGGATAAATTGTAACACTGCTCTTCAAAGTGGGCTCATATCAAAGCATCTTCAGCCCTTTTAGCTCGGGAAAAGGAGATATACTTTGTGATGGATTTCAGGCTTTGGAGAAGCTGTACGCTTGCCAGGAGGTTTTACTGTCATAGAAGAAAATCATTACTTTCCACTCTACAGGGCAATAAATTCCTGGAATGTTTGGAACACTCCGCAGCGATAAAGAATATTGAAATAGCGTACAGAGCTAAACTTAGCTATGTCTTGAGGGAACCTAGATGAAACTCTACAGAACTCTATCAATGCAATTATATGGATGGCTTTAGAAGTGGGAGCGCCACCAGTATTTTTAGACTAGGACTCCGGCATTTTTCACCTCTCGTTTTTTTTTTGACCTGTATAAAAAAAGGAATATAGTGCACAGAGCATTTCATTTTTCAACAAAGACATACCAAAGGACTTATATTTGAACGGCAGGTGATTGTACAGTGGTAGGTCAATGTAAGTCAATTCAGACCAGCCCACAAGTCCAATATTAGAGAGTTAAAGTGATATTAAAGTTTTGGTGTTTTTTTTTTTGTTGGTTTTTTTAAAACAACAAACATGTTATACTTACCTGCTCTGTGCAATGGTTTTGCACAGAGCAGCTCAAATCTTTTTTTTTTTTTTTTTGAGTCCCCACTGATGACCCTGGTTCCTCCCTCTCGACCAGTGCCCCCAGGGGGCGCTGATACGTACTCGCTCCCGAGTTGCTGCTCTATGCGTCCATAAGACACATAGGATATTTGCCAACACACCAAGGATCGGCACAAAGTGGCGTCCAAACGGGTCGTTTATTGCATGATCACAACGCAGGAAAGGTGCCACGTTTCTGAGTCACGCAGGACCCCTTTGTCAGGCATGTGATAAACGTGGGATAACAGTGGAAAGAATTTAAATAACCATGAACCAATCAGAAAATAAAGAAAACCAAAGCTACTCCCACCCCCAGACCCAGATAGGTATGACGTCACAAATCCTGCCAAAAAGACTCAAAAGTTTAGCATAATTAAAACAGATCCAAAAAACGTATGTAAAGAAGGGGTAAACATAAAAAAACACACTGACACTACCTGTGTTTTGTGTCAGTGTGTTTTTTTTTATGTCAACCCCTTCTTTACATACGTTTTTTGGATCTGTTTTAATTATGCTAAACTTTTGAGTCTTTTTGGCGGGATTTGTGACGTCATACCTATCTCGGGGTGGGAGGAGCTTTGGTTTTCTTTATTTTCTGATTGGTTGATGGTTATTTAAATTCTTTCCACTGTTATCCCATGTTTATAAAAAGGCCCGACGAAGGGGTCCTGCGTGACTCCGAAACGTTGCACCTTTCTTGTGTTGTGATCATGCAATAAACAACCCGTTTGGACGCCACACTTTGTGCTAATCCTTGGTGTGCTGGCAAATATCTACGTTGTGACTTGAACCAGTATACAACTGGTTGTTGTTGCAGCACCCAAACCTTGAGAGCTTATATCAGGAATGTGTGCGATGGGAATATGAAGTATTACATAAGACACTTAGAGCCTGCTCTCTCCTCATTGGCTCACTGGATGTGATTACCAAAAGTGGGAGCCAATGGGCTCCCGCTGCTGTCTCAGCCAATGAGGAGGGAGAGTCCCCATACAGCCAAGGCTATTGTGAACATTACTGGATCAGAGGGGACTCAGGTAGGGATTGGGGAGGCTGGGGGGAAGCCGCAGCACACAGAAGGTTTTTTAGCCATTAGAACTATAGGCAAAACTTTTTTTAATTTTGGATAGAATAAGGGAGGGTTATACCCCCCTGTCAGATTTTTTTTCGCCATCTATGTCCCATTGTGGAGATTTCCCTTCACTTCCTGTCCCATAACCAAGCAGGAAGTGAGAGGAAATCCCTGCAAAATAGGTGAATCTATTGCAGCCATCCAGGTCACCAGAACTAGTGTCCCCATTGGAAGATGTCCCCTCTATTACTTTTCTGGGGACAACCCAAATTTGGGATTTTCTTTTACTTTCACTGTTAATGGTAAACAGGATCAATAGAGAGAGTGTAACTGGGGCACAGACAGCAATAATAAACTAATAGGTGTCCTAATCCATCTTCACACTGTCCAAAACAAAAAAAAACAAAAAATTAACTGCCTTTGGTTATACTTTAAGGTTCAGTCCGAATGTATAATAGAGGCATGGGCCCACTCCTGGCCACTACATAGAGTTCTCTTAACACCCCAAGCTCTCTCACACTTCCAGAGACTTATGGATCCCCCTCCAATCCCCTGGACTCGCTAGTTTCCTCAGTTCTCTCAGTCTTCTGATGAATTGCTTAGCTGACCCTCCAACATAGAGTCTCGTCTCCTGAGTAAATCACCTCTCCTGGCTGGAGCACACAC
Source organism: Aquarana catesbeiana (assembly GCF_042186555.1). Classification (NCBI taxonomy): domain Eukaryota; kingdom Metazoa; phylum Chordata; class Amphibia; order Anura; family Ranidae; genus Aquarana; species Aquarana catesbeiana. Next base: position 45,985,166 of record NC_133325.1, read on the forward strand.
CTATCTTCCAACAAGGATTCTGTCTGCAAATGGGAATCCTGAGGTAAGATCAAGCCTAGTACACACTATCAGAAAGTCAGACAAAAATATCCATATTCGGAATGATCATTCGAATTTTGTGCATTAGTACTGTACACTGCTTTACCGAGAGCCGACAGATGGAAATTTCCAAATGGACATGATGGAAATTTTTTCTCGTTAGTTATCATAACGTCCAATTTTCATTTAATTAGTACAGTATTCATCCTATAAAAATCCACTGAGCAAGTGTGCGCATGATCAGAAACAAAGTTTGACCATAGACGAGATATAGACCATAGACGAGATATAGACCATAGACGAGATATAGACCATAGCTACATACATGGGAGGTTGTTCTCTGTTGTTTGAGAATTTTTGTACCATTTTAGGCATTCTCAATTTCAACATTGGTTGAGGACACAGAAAAATGGGAACAATTGTTTATTTGATTCTCTAATAGTATATATTAGCCTTTAATTATAACCAGGGTCATCTTTAATTATAATTTTCTTGGTACCTGGGCAGCGCGGGCTCAAGGCCAGGCAGCTGCTTTGGGCCCCACAACAATGATGGCCCTGGTCCTCCTGACTTGAATGCTTATATATATATATATATATATATATATATATATATATATATATATATATATATATATATATATATATATATATATATATATATATATATATATATACACAGTATCTCGCAACAGTGAGTACACTCCTCACATTTTTGTAAATATTTTATTATATCTTTTCATGTGACAACACTGAAGAAATGACACTTTGCTACAAAGTAAAGTAGTGAGTGTACAGATTGTATAACAGTGTCAATTTGCTGTCCTCTCAAAATAACTCAACACACAGCCATTAATGTCTAAATCGCTGGCAACAAAAGTGAGTACACCCCTAAGTGAAAATGTCCAAATTGGGCCCAATTATCCATTTTCCCTCCCCAGTGTCATGTGACTCGTTAGTGTTACAAGGTCTCAGGTGTGAATGGGGAGCAGGTGTGTTAAATTTGGTGTTATCGCTTTCACTCTCTCATACTGGTCACTGGAAGTTCAACATGGCACCTCATGGCAAAGAACTTTCTGAGGATCTGAAAAAAATAATTGTTGCTCTACATAAACATGGCCTAGGCTATAAGAAGATTGACAAGACCCTGAAACTGAGCTGCAGCATGGTGGCCAAGACCATACAGCAGTTTAATAGGACAGGTTCCACTCAGAACAGGCCTCGCCATGGTCAACCAATTAAATTGAGTGCACGTGCTCAGCATCATATCCTGAGGTTGTCTTTGGAAAATAGATGTATGAGTGCTGCCAGCATTGCTGCAGAGGTTGAAGGGGTGGGGGGAAAGCCTGTCAGTGCTCAGACCATACGCCGCACACTGCATCAAATTGGTCTGCATGGCTGTCGTCCCAGAAGGAAGCCTCTTCTAAAGATGATGCACAAAAAAGCCCACAGTTTGCTGAAGATAAGCAGTAAGGACATGGATTACTGGAACCATGTCCTGTGGTCTGAGACCAAGATAAATTTATTTGGTTCAGATGGTGTCAAGCGTGTGTGGCGGCAACCAGGTGAGGAGTACAAAGACAAGTGTGTCTTGCCTACAGTCAAGCATGGTGGTGGGAGTGTCATGGTCTGGGGCTGCATGAGTGCTGCCAGCACTGGGGAGCTACAGTTCATTGAGGGAACCATGAATGCCAACATGTACTGTGACATACTGAAGCAGAGCATGATACCCCCTTTGGAGACTGGGCCACAGAGCAGTATTCCAACATGATAACGACCCCAAACACACCTCTAAGATGACCACTCCCTTGCTAAAGAAGCTGAGGGGAAAGGTGATGGACTGGCCAAGCATGTCTCCAGACCTAAACCCTATTGAGCGTCTGTGGGGCATCCTCAAACGGAAGGTGGAGGAGCGCAAGGTCTCTAACATTCACCAGCTCAGTGATGTCCTCATGGAGGAGTGGAAGAGGACTCCAGTGGTAATCTGTGAAGCTCTGGTGAACTCCATGCCCAAGAGGGTTAAGGCAGTGCTGGAAAATAATGCCACACACTTTGACACTTTGGGTCCAATTTGGACATTTTCACTTTTGTTGCCAGCGGTTTAGACATTAATGGCTAAATCAGACTTTAGAACCCTACAGACTAATGCCCCGTACACACGGTCGGACTTTGTTCGGACATTCCGACAACAAAATCCTAGGATTTTTTCCGACGGATGTTGGCTCAAACTTGTCTTGCATACACACGGTCACACAAAGTTGTTGGAAAATCCTAAACGCGGTGACGTAAAACACGTACGTCGGGATTATAAACGGGGCAGTGGCCAATAGCTTTCATCTCTTTATTTATTCTGAGCATGCGTGGCACTTTGTTTGTCGGATTTGTGTACACAGGATCGGAATTTCCAACAACGGATTTTGTTGTCGGAAAATTTTATATCCTGCTCTCAAACTTTGTGTGTCGGAAAATCCAATGGAAAATGTGTGATGGAGCCTACACACAGTCGGAATTTCTGACAACAAGGTTCTATCACACATTTTCCGTCGGAAAATCCGACCGTGTGTACGGGGCATAAGACTGGGATGCCAGTAAAGTTCACGTGCATGTAAAAGCAGGCGTCCCAAAACTTTTGACAATATAGTGTGTATATACAGTATCTCACAAAAGTGAGTACACCCCTCACATTTTTGTAAATATTTTATTCTATCTTTTCATGTGACAACACTGAAGAAATGACACTTTGCTACATGTAAAGTAGTGAGTGTACAACTTGTATAACAGTGTAAATTTGCTGTCCCCTCAAAACAACTCAACACAAATCCGACAACAGACATTTGTCCGCGGAAAATTTTAAAGCCTGCCATCCAACATTTGTGGAAAATCCGACAACAATTGTCCGATGGAGCATACAAACGGTTGGATTTTCTGCCAATGGCCTGCCATCACGCAATTCCCGTTGGAAAATCCGATCGTGTGTATGAGGCTTTAGATCTACCAACAACTATGTAGTGCAAAGGCCTGCCTGACTTGATACAGACAGTTTTGGTAAATAAGTTGATTACACAGTAAGATGGTAACATGTATGATGACTCCCAGACAGTAGTCACCGATACAGGTGTCCCCATGGGAAAATTTCTCTCTGTTCCTGATCTGGCGACAACCCCAAATTTTAGATTTTATTCTCAGACTTTATCCTCTCAGTCTCAGTGACAATGGTCACCAGGTCAAACTGAGCAGATGAATTTCCCACGGACACAGACACCAAAAAAAAACCCAATAGAGCTTCTAATACTTCCTCACATATAAAAAAAAAAAAAACCCACCCCAAAGATGCTGCTTGCAGGACTTTTTGGAACGTCCCGCAAGCGCGCCGCCCCAGTGTGAAAAGTCACACTGGAATGAATGGGAGGCCGGGTTCCAGGCACTTAGCAGAAGCTATTTCCAGCGCTAAAGCACCTGAAAACCACCCCAGTGTGAAAGGGGTCTAAGTGTGGAATTTGCATTTGGAATCTATTGCTGTGAACCTACACCATGCGTTCAAAGGAACGGTCCATGCAAGTGAAACAGACCACTGCAATGCCGCATACACAGGATCAGACATTCCGACAACAAAATCCTGGATTTATTTCCGAATGATGTTGGCTCAAACTTGGTAGGTTAATTGGCTTCTGTTCAAAAATTGGCCCTAGTATATGAATGTGAGTTGGGGACCTTGGATTGTGGGCTCCTTGAGGGTAGGGACCATTGTGAGTGTGCGATGTATGTGTGGAGTGCTGCATGAATTGGCAGCTCTATATGGGTACCTTAAATAAATAGGGATGATTGTAGATACACACTCACTCAGGTTGAACTGGATGGACTGGTGTCTTTATTCAACCTTACTACTAACTATGTAACTTGTCTTGCATACACACGGTCGCACAAATGTTGTCGGAAATCCTGAACGTCAAGAACGCGGTGACGTACAAAACGTATAACGAGCCGAGAATAACGAAGTTCAATAGCCAGTGCGGCTCTTCTGCTTGATTCCGAGCATGTGTGGAATTTTGTGCTTTGGAATTGTGTACAAACGATCAGAATTTCCGACAATGGATTTTGTTGTCGGAAAATTTGAGAACCAGCTCTCACATTTGTGTTGTCGGAAATTCCGACAACAAATGTCCGATGGAGCCTACACACGGTCGGAATTTCCAACAACAAGCTCACATCGAACATTTGTTGTCGGAAATTTTGACCGTATGTACGCAGCATAAGGCTTCAAAAATGAAACAGATCTATCGGAGAGATTGCAGCAACATTAGGAGTGGCCAAATCAACAGTTTGGCACCTTCTGAGGAAAGAAGAACGCACTGGTGAGCTCAGCAACATAAAAAGGCCTGGACGTCCATGGAAGATAATAGTGGTGGATGATCGCAGGATCCTCTCTATGGTAAAGAAAAACCCATTCACAACATCCAGACAAGTGAAGGACACTCTCCAGGTGGTGGGCGTATCATTGCCAAAGTCTACAATCAAGAGAAGACTTCACTAGAGCAAATACAGAGGGTTCACCACAAGGTGCAAACCATTCATAAGCCTGAAGAATAGAAGTCAGATTAGACTTTGCAAAAAAATATCTAAAAAGCCAGACCAGTTTTGGAAAAGCATTCTTTGGATGGATGAAACTAAGATTAATCTGTACCAGAATGACAGGAAGAAAAAAGTGTGGAGAAGGCTTGGAACAGCTCATGATCCAAAGCACACAACATCATCTGTGGTCACATGGTGGAGCTTGCAGTGTGATGGCATGGGCATACATGGCTTCCAGTGGCACTGGGTCATTGGTGTTTATTGATGATGTGACAGGAGACAGAATCAGCCGGATGAATTCTGCAGTGTTTAGAGATATACTGTCAGCCCAGATTCAGCCAAATACAGCAAAGTTGATTGGACGGCGCTTCACAGATGGACAATGATCCAAAACACACTGCAAAAGCAATCAGGAGCTTTTAAAGGAAAAGAAGTGGAATATTCTGCAATGGCCGAGTCAGTCACCTGATCTCAACTCAATTGAACATGCATTTTACTTGCTGAAGGCAAAACTAAAGGCAGAAAGACCCGCAAACAAAGAACAACTGAAGACAGCTGCAGTTAGAGCCTGGCAAAGCATCAGAAAGGAAGAAACCCAGTCTGGTAATGTCCATGGGTTCCAGACTTCAGGCAGTCATTGCCAGTAAAGGATTCTCAGCAAAATATTAAAAATTAACATTTTATTTATGATTATATTTATTTGTCCAATTACATCTGAGCCCCTGAAAATGGGAGAACTGTGTATAAAAATGGTTGCAGTTCCTAAAATTTGTTCTTGATATTTATGTTCCCTTGAATTAAAGCTGAAAGTCTGCACTTCAAATTCATTTGGATTGTTTTTGTTTTAATTTTATTCGGGTGGCATACAGAGCCAAAAGGATGAAAATTGTGCCTGTGTCCAAATATATATGGACCTAACTGTATATACCTCAAACACGGTTTGAATGATAATTGTACTTAGCATTTTAACATTGTCAGCGATTAAGTCAGCTGTAATAAAAGTAAAAAGCATTAGGCCTGTACAGAACCAATGCACTGTTATTATACCACTTGACAGATTGGAACGCGAACACGGATCTTAAATAACCAATAGGCAGACATGTCTGAGCTGACAGCTGACTGAACCGTGCTGGTGGGGGAGGTTTGATATTCAGCAGAAATAGCAAAATTCAATTTTGCTAGAGAACAACTCACACGAACTCACATTCTTTAATGGAAAATGGACACTTCTGTTTAAAGTGACCTTTTACTTTTCCCATGCAGGATCACCTAATGCCCCCCTTCCCATCATGAACATGCTTGCCTTTCCTTCGCTCCCCCATCAATCCATACAGCCATTGGGGGTAAAGATAAATACCTGGCATTTCTGGATATAGGATGTATGAAACTTGCTCCCCTTCTTCTATGTGACAATGACAGTGCCTGGTGATTGGCTCAACACTGTCCCATTGGGGAGCAGAGAGAGTGCTTAGCCCCAAAAAAGTGTCTGGTTGGAGCTTACACAGGGCTTTCTTTACTTTCCCTTGTTTGTTGGAAAATGAGGTGGGGTGTGGGGGGGGGGGGGGGGGGATAATACATGAGTATGTCCTGATGGGGAGGGGGGTATTTGGAGCAGAAAACTACAAAATGATTATATTCTCAGTGATGTCACTGGTCTCTAGTGAGGGGATAGGCTGCATTCTCAATAATGTCACTGGTCTCTAGTGAAGGGATAGGCTACATTCTCAGTGATGTCACTGGTCTCTAGTGAAGGGATAGGCTACATTCTCAGTGATGTCACTGGCCTCTAGTGAAGGGATAGGTTACATTCTCAGTGATGTCACTGGTCTCTAGTGAAGGGATAGGCTACATTCTCAGTGATGTCACTGGTCTCTAGTGAAGTGATAGGCTGCATTCTCAGTGATGTCACTGGTCTCTAGTGAGGGGATAGGCTGCATTCTCAGTGATGTCACTGGTCTCTAGTGAGGGGATAGGCTGCATTCTCAGTGATGTCACTGGCCTCTAGTGAAGGGATAGGCTACATTCTCAGTGATGTCACTGGCCTCTAGTGAAGGGATAGGCTACATTCTCAGTGATGTCACTGGTCTCTAGTGAGGGGATAGGCTGCATTCTCAGTGATGTCACTGGTCTCTAGTGAAGGGATAGGCTGCATTCTCAGTGATGTCACTGGTCTCTAGTGAAGGGATAGGTTACATTCTCAGTGATGTCACTGGTCTCTAGTGAAGGGATAGGCTACATTCTCAGTGATGTCACTGGTCTCTAGTGAATGGATAGGCTGCATTCTCAGTGATGTCACTGGTCTCTAGTGAAGGGATAGGCTGCATTCTCAGTGATGTCACTGGTCTCTAGTGAGGGGATAGGCTGCATTCTCAGTGAAGTCACTGGTCTCTAGTGAAGGGATAGGCTGCATTCTCAGTGATGTCACTGGTCTCTAGTGAGGGGATAGGCTGCATTCTCAGTGATGTCACTGGTCTCTAGTGAGGGGATAGGCTGCATTCTCAGTGAAGTCACTGGTCTCTAGTGAATGGATAGGCTGTATTCTCAGTGATGTCACTGGTCTCTAGTGAATGGATAGGCTGTATTCTCAGTGATGTCACTGGTCTCTAGTGAATGGATAGGCTGCATGCTCAGTGATGTCACTGGTCTCTGGTGAAGGGATTGGCTACATTCTTAAGATCCCAACTGAATTCAATAGTAATGTTCCTGATATCACATCTGAAAAACTTGTTTATAAAATTATTTTGTGGTTTTATATTTCACGCATGTTTCATTTGTTGTCTTGCAGACTCAGTTGCTTCAAAACAGCCGATTGAAGTAAAAAAAAAAGCCTTTTTGTTACTGTCACAACAGATATCACCGATTCTACAGCATCTATGCATTTTCCACTGTTAGCTCTTCATAATAGTGATATGATAAATAGCAGGTTGCAAACACAGTTATTAAATAATGAAATACGGATCATTTGCCTGTTATAGGCTGAGTATCAAACTGTGCTTACCGAAGAGCTTCCCTCTGCTGAATGAGCGAATCAGATCCTTCTGCAGATATAGATCTACAGAGACTAAAGACAGACAGCTCCGCATTCTGTGCATGACAGTAGCTGCAGAATTCCCTTCAGCTTCTTTATGCTGCAATCAGCACTCAGCTGAAAGCTAACAGCGCTTGTCACAAACGTGTCCACTGTAGGACCATACTGAGAATCAGGACAAAAACATCCAAAACATTCACCATAAAGGTTTTTTTTTAAAAAGTGAGCATTATTTAACTGGACTTTTTTCTGTAATGTTGAAGTCATCTAAGCAGCTTTCTCAGTTTTAATGACAGAGAGGAAGCTCATAGTGAAATACCGCTGAAATAAAGTATAAAGCGCAAACTAGGCGCCACTTACAAGATAACTGGCAAAAACAGGCATCAGTAACAACATCCGAGTCCGCCGCTTGTTGGCGTGCGTTCCACGGAGGCGGAAATTGCGTCAATGGTTTGCGTGAACCGGAAGTACATTGACGCGTTTCGCCCCTCCTCCAGGGCTTCATCATACTTTATATACTTTATTTCAGCGGTATTTCACTATAACTTTCCTCTCTGTCTCCCCATCTATGGAGTGTGGCGAATTCTCTCTGGTATAAAGCAGTCCCTCTGGGGGAGCCTCTAAGCAACCATCCTTCATACCCCAGATCAATAGATCACAGCTTGATTTGATCCCAGACTGCAAAGCTGAGGGTCCGATATTTTTGGTGAGTGGGGTCACCGAAGGGGGGAGTGTGGCACTTCACACCTTGCAAGTTCGGAGCACCGTTACACTTTATTCAATTATTATATGAGCACCAAGCACTTTATAGATTTGTGTGTATTTTATGTTTGCATATTGATTCATATGGCACAAGTCATTATGTCATTGTATTGTTTAGATTAATATATATTCTGCTAGCACTGTTTTATATTTTCTTAACACATAAATATGCTTTGATCTAAACCATTCCATTGTAGCTCTGGCTGTTCCATTCCATTGTCTTGCTGGAAGGTGAAGCTCCGCCCCAGTCTCAAGTCTTTTGCAGACTAACAGGTTTTCTTCTAAGATTTCCCTGTATTTGGCTCCATCCATCTTCCCATCAACTCTGACCAGCTTCCCTATCCCTGCTGAGGAAAAGCATCCCCACAACATAATGCTGCCACCACCATGTTTCACGGTGGGGATGGTGTGTTCAGGGTGATGTGCAGTGTTAGTTTTCTGCCACACATAGCATTTTGCTTTTAGGCCAAAAAGTTCAATTTTGGTTTCATCTGACCAGAGCACCTTCCACATGTTTGCTGTGTCTCCCACATGGCTTCTCACAAACTGCAAACAGGACTTCTTATGGCTTTATTTCAACAATGTCTTTCTTCTTGCCACTCTTCCATAAAGGCCAGATATGTGGAGAGCACGACTAATAGTTGTCCTGTGGACAGATTCTCCCACCTGAGCTGTGGATCTCTGCAGATCCTCCAGAGTTACCATGGACCTCTTGGCTATTCTCTGATGAATGCTCTCCTTGCCCGGCCGGTCAGTTTAGGTGGACGGCCATGTCTGGGTAGGTTTGCAGTTGTGCCATACTCTTTCCATTTTCAGATGATGGATTGAACAGTGCTCTGTGAGATGTTCAAAGCTTGGGATAATTTTTTTGCCTAACCTGTTTTAAACTTCTCCACAACTTTATCCCTGACCTGTCTGGTGTGTTCCTTGGCCTTCATGATGCTGTTTGTTCACTAAGGTTTTCTAACAAACCCCTGAGGGCTTCACAGAACAGCTGTATTTATACTGAGATTAAATTATACACACGTGGACGCTATATACTAATTAGATGACTTCTGAATGCAATTGGTTACACTAGATTTTAGTTAGGGGTATCAGAGTAAAAGGGTCTAAATACAAATGGATGCCACACTTTTCACATATTTATTTGTAAAAAAATTTGAAAACCATTTATCATTTTCCTTCCACTTAACAATTATGTGCCACTTTGTGTTGGTCTATCACATAAAATCCCATTAAAATACATTTACGCTTTGGGTTGTAACATGACAAAATGTGGAAAATTTCAAGGGGTATGAATACTTTTTCAAAGCACTGTATATTTCCACAGGTAACTCATCTTACAGTGCACCCAAACCACGCGCACTAAAATATTTACACATTTTGAAACAAGTCAGAAAAGCACTTTAAAACAAGCCCTCAATCATCCCTGTAGCAATAGGTACTGTGGAAAAAAATAATCTTTTATGGGGATTGAGTATTAATGCTACGGTTTGTATCTTTTATGTGTCAAAAGTAAGAAACAGTCCCTGGGTGCCCAAGGCAGACCATTCCACCTGCACCATCAGGAGATCTGGTGAGGACCGGGCACTGTTTGGTGTTGCCCCTCATGGTGAATCTTTGCAGCCCACTTGTGTGACACAACTGTTAATCTCCATTAGGTCTGTCTTTGTGCATTGTTGTTCTATTTCTCATGGTTCACGCTTTGGCTTAAACCTCTGCTATTGTTCAACTACCGCTTGTTGGCGTGCGTTCCACGGAGGCGGAAATTGCGTCAATGGTTTGCGTGAACCGGAAGTACATTGATGCGTTTCGCCCCTCCTCCAGGGCTTCATCATACTTTATATACTTTATTTCAGCGGTATTTCACTATAACTTTCCTCTCTGTCTCCCCATCTATGGAGTGTGGCGAATTCTCTCTGGTATAAAGCAGTCCCTCTGGGGGAGCCTCTAAGCAACCATCCTTCATACCCCAGATCAATAGATCACAGCTTGATTTGATCCCAGACTGCAAAGCTGAGGGTCCGATATTTTTGGTGAGTGGGGTCACCGAAGGGGGGAGTGTGGCACTTCACACCTTGCAAGTTCGGAGCACCGTTACACTTTATTCAATTATTATATGAGCACCAAGCACTTTATAGATTTGTGTGTATTTTATGTTTGCATATTGATTCATATGGCACAAGTCATTATGTCATTGTATTGTTTAGATTAATATATATTCTGCTAGCACTGTTTTATATTTTCTTAACACATAAATATGCTTTGATCTAAACCATTCCATTGTAGCTCTGGCTGTTCCATTCCATTGTCTTGCTGGAAGGTGAAGCTCCGCCCCAGTCTCAAGTCTTTTGCAGACTAACAGGTTTTCTTCTAAGATTTCCCTGTATTTGGCTCCATCCATCTTCCCATCAACTCTGACCAGCTTCCCTATCCCTGCTGAGGAAAAGCATCCCCACAACATAATGCTGCCACCACCATGTTTCACGGTGGGGATGGTGTGTTCAGGGTGATGTGCAGTGTTAGTTTTCTGCCACACATAGCATTTTGCTTTTAGGCCAAAAAGTTCAATTTTGGTTTCATCTGACCAGAGCACCTTCCACATGTTTGCTGTGTCCCCCACATGGCTTCTCACAAACTGCAAACAGGACTTCTTATGGCTTTCTTTCAACAATGTCTTTCTTCTTGCCACTCTTCCATAAAGGCCAGATATGTGGAGAGCACGACTAATAGTTGTCCTGTGGACAGATTCTCCCACCTGAGCTGTGGATCTCTGCAGATCCTCCAGAGTTACCATGGACCTCTTGGCTATTCTCTGATGAATGCTCTCCTTGCCCGGCCGGTCAGTTTAGGTGGACGGCCATGTCTGGGTAGGTTTGCAGTTGTGCCATACTCTTTCCATTTTCTGATGATGAATTGAACAGTGCTCTGTGAGATGTTCAAAGCTTGGGATAATTTTTTTACCTAACCTGTTTTAAACTTCTCCACAACTTTATCCCTGACCTGTCTGGTGTGTTCCTTGGCCTTCATGATGCTGTTTGTTCACTAAGGTTTTCTAACAAACCCCTGAGGGCTTCACAGAACAGCTGTATTTATACTGAGATTAAATTATACACACGTGGACGCTATATACTAATTAGATGACTTCTGAATGCAATTGGTTCCACTAGATTTTAGTTAGGGGTATCAGAGTAAAAGGGTCTAAATACAAATGGATGCCACACTTTTCACATATTTATTTGTAAAAAAATTTGAAAACCATTTATCATTTTCCTTCCACTTAACAATTATGTGCCACTTTGTGTTGGTCTATCACATAAAATCCCATTAAAATACATTTACGCTTTGGGTTGTAACATGACAAAATGTGGAAAATTTCAAGGGGTATGAATACTTTTTCAAAGCACTGTATATTTCCACAGGTAACTCATCTTACAGTGCACCCAAACCACGCGCACTAAAATATTTACACATTTTGAAACAAGTCAGAAAAGCACTTTAAAACAAGCCCTCAATCATCCCTGTAGCAATAGGTACTGTGGAAAAAAATAATCTTTTATGGGGATTGAGTATTAATGCTACGGTTTGTATCTTTTATGTGTCAAAAGTAAGAAACAGTCCCTGGGTGCCCAAGGCAGACCATTCCACCTGCACCATCAGGAGATCTGGTGAGGACCGGGCACTGTTTGGTGTTGCCCCTCATGGTGAATCTTTGCAGCCCACTTGTGTGACACAACTGTTAATCTCCATTAGGTCTGTCTTTGTGCATTGTTGTTCTATTTCTCATGGTTCACGCTTTGGCTTAAACCTCTGCTATTGTTCAACTACCAGTTTTTAATTTCAACGTCAAATTTTGATTTAGTTTTAGTCATAGTCTTTTGACTAAAATGCCATTTTAGTTCTAGTCGTATTTTAGTCGACTAAAATCTCCAGTCCATTTTAGTTGACTAAAAATCGAATGGGTTTAGTTAGATTGAAATGCATTTCTCTAGAATTTCCAAATTCATTATATACTCCTGGAGTAAAAATCGAATAACTAGTGGTGCCGAAAATTCAGGATGCACTTGGCCGAAACCGAAAATGTTGTTTTTTTTTTTAAAAATACATATATTTATAATTAATATCATGAATTTAAATAAATTAATTGATTGTCGGCCATTATTGGCACCTTTTGCAGCGGTGTTAAAAAAAACCTGCTTGTTGCATTTTTTGTGCATAACCGCACCAAAATTGCACCCATTGAAATGCATTGAAACACGCAGCAAGAAAACATTAAATATGCACCCGTTTTGTGTTTTTGATGCATTTTTTGAGTCACATGACCTATGAAAAAACACACCATAAGCAAGGCAAAATCGCGGGCGTTTTTTCGGCAGCCATTATGACACCGCTTTTTCTTTTGGCACAACGCTGAAAACCCTATTTTCAGCCGATAATTTTCGGCGGCCGGTGCATCACTACTAATAACGTTATTATTTATAGTATTAGGCTGCGTTTACACCTAGGCAAATTGCATCGTAGGCGGAATCGCTGCTATTTCCAAAATCGCTGCAAAATTGCGGCAAAACACAGGACGCGTTTGCGCTGCCTTTATTTCTTAACGGCACCCCAAACGTGGTGCGATTTTGCTGCGACTGTAGGAGTGACAAAACGTGCTACAATCGCGATAAAGCGTGTAAACGTCAAGCTTTCCTGGCTGTGTGCCAAGCTTCTTTGGAGCATTTTTGGAGCAGAGGGGGGCCCATTCAAATGAATGATGCTGCTCCAAAAATGCTCCACTAAAAAACTCAAAAAAGCTATAAAAAAAATTTGCGGCAGCAGCTGTCGCTGCGCTATGCTCAGGTGCGAATGGAGCCTTAAGGTTTGAACATGCACAGATTTACCCCTTGTTATATATAACCAGTGTTAACCACTTAAGGACCGGGCCTATTTTTCGGACTCGGTGTTTACAAGTTAAAATAATTTTTTTGCTAGAAAATTACTTAGAACCCCCAAACATTATATATATTTTTTTCTAACACCTTAGAGAATAAAATGGCGGTCTTTGCAATACTTTCTGTCACACCATATTTGCGCAGCGGTCTTACAAGCGCACTTTTTGGGAAAAAATACACTATGTTGAATAAAAAAATAAGACAACAGTAAAGTTAACCCATTTTTTTTTTTATATTGTGAAAGATAATGTTACGCCAAGTAAATTGATACCCAACATGTTACACTTCAAAATTGCGACCGCTCGTGGAATGGCGACAAATGTTTACCCTTAAAAATCTCCATAGTTGACGTTTAAAAATTTCTACAGGTTACCCGTTTTAAGTTACAGAGGAGATCAAGAGCTAGAATTTTTGCTCTCGCTCTAATGATTGCGGTGATACCTCACATGTGTGGTTTGAACACCGTTTTCATGTGCGGGCGCTACTCATGTATGCGTTCCCTTTTGGGCGCAAGCTCGGCGGGACGGGGCGCTTTAAAATTTATTTATTTATTTTTTACTTTTTTTTTGTTTTGACACTGTCCTTTTAAAAAAAAAAATGGGTAACTTTTATTCCTATTACAAGGAATGTAAACATCCCTTGTAATAGAAAACAAGCATGACAGGACCTCTTTAAATATAAGATCTGGGGTCATAAATGGGATCATTGGGAGGAATACTGCCCAATCAATGGAGTCTTTGGGAGGAATAGTGCAGCATCAATGGGGTGGGAGTAATAGTGCCCCATCAATGAGGTCATTGGGAGGAATAGTGCCCCATCAATGGGGTCATTGGGAGGAATAATGCCCCATCAGTGGGGTCATTGGGAGGAATAGTGCCCCATTAATGGGGTCATTGGGAGGAATAGTGCCCCATCAATGGGGTCATTGGGAGGGATAGTGCCCCATCAATGAGGTCATTGGAGTAATAGTGACCCATCAATTAGGTCATTGGGAGGAATAGTGCCCCATCAATGAGGTCATTGGGAGGGATAGTGCCTCATCAATGAGGTCATTGGGAGGAATAGTACCCCATCAATGAGGTCATTAGGAGGAATAGTGCCCCATCAATGAGGTCATTGGAGGAATAGTGACCCATCAATGAGGTCATTGGGAGGAATAGTGCCCCATCAATGGGGTCATTGGGAGGGATAGTGCCCCATCAATGAGGTCATTGGGAGGAATAGTGCCCCATCAATGAGGTCATTGGGAGGAATAGTGCCCCATCAATGAGGTCATTGGGAGGAATAGTGCCCCATGAATGGGATAATTTGGAGGAATAGTGCTCCATCAATGGGGTCATTGGGAGGAATAGTACCCCATCAATGGGGTCATTGGGAGGAATAGTGCCCCATCAATGAGGTCATTGGGAGGAATAGTGCCCCATCAATGAGGTCATCAGAGGAATAGTGCCCCATCAATGAGGTCATTGGGAGGAATAGTGCCCCATCAATGGGGTCATTAGGAGGAATAGTACCCCATCAATGGTGTCATTGGGAGGAATAATGCCCCATCAGTGGGGTCATTGGGAGGAATAGTGCCCCATTAATGGGGTCATTGGGAGGAATAGTGCCCCATCAATGGGGTCATTGGGAGGGATAGTGCCCCATCAATGGGGTCATTGGGAGGGATAGTGCCCCATCAATGAGGTCATTGGAGTAATAGTGACCCATCAATTAGGTCATTGGGAGGAATAGTGCCCCATCAATGAGGTCATTGGGAGGGATAGTGCCTCATCAATGAGGTCATTGGGAGGAATAGTACCCCATCAATGAGGTCATTGGAGGAATAGTGCCCCATCAATGAGGTCATTGGAGGAATAGTGCCCCATCAATGAGGTCATTGGAGGAATAGTGACCCATCAATGAGGTCATTGGGAGGAATAGTGCCCCATCAATGGGGTCATTGGGAGGAATAGTGCCCCATCAATGAGGTCATTGGAGGAATAGTGACCCATCAATGAGGTCATTGGGAGGAATAGTGCCCCATCAATGGGGTCATTGGGAGGGATAGTGCCCCATCAATGAGGTCATTGGGAGGAATAGTGCCCCATCAATGAGGTCATTGGGAGGAATAGTGCCCCATCAATGAGGTCATTGGGAGGAATAGTGCCCCATCAATGGGTTCATTGGGGGAGATAGTGCCCTGTCAATGGGGTCATTGGGAGGAATAGTGCCCCATGAATGAGGTCATTGGGAGGAATAGTGCCCCATGAATGAGGTCATTGGGAGGAATAGTGCCCCATCAATGAGGTCATTGGGAGAGATAGTGCCCCTTCAATGGGGTCATTGGGAGGAATAGCGTCCCATTAATGAGGTCATTGGGAGGAATAGTGCCCCATCAATGAGGTCATTGGGAGGAATAGTGCCCCATCAATAGGGTCATTGGGAGGAATAGTGCCCCATCAATGAGGTCATTGGGAGGAATAGTGCCCCATCAATGAGGTCATTGGGAGGAATAGTGCCCCATCAATAGGGTCATTGGGAGGAATAGTGCCCCATCAATGAGGTCATTGGGAGGAATAGTGCCCCATCAATGAGATCATTGGGAGGAATAGTGCCCCATCAATGGGATCATTTGGAGGAACAGTGCCCCATCAATGAGGTCATTGTGAGGAATAGTGCCCGCATCAACAAGGTCATTGGGAGGAATAGTGCCCCATCAATGAGGTCATTGGGAGGAATAGTGCCCCATCAATGGTGTCAATGGGAAGAATTGTGTCTCGGGCGGCAGTGCGGGGACCACTTTTCTGTGGTGCTGTTGGAGAGATTTGCCCTCTTTGCCCTCACTAACTGAACAAAAGTTTGGTAAGTGTTTCACTTTAAATATTCTCCCCAGAAAGTAACAGATGTTTAGTTACATTTGTTATATGTGAATTTAATTAGATATAGTGCCTAGGATTCAGTAAATAACACGTTTCTCTATTTTCATCCAAATTGAATAAGCAATACGGGTGTGATGAGTTTGGCTTCCAATTTATTACACGGCACATCCTGTACATTTGACCTAAACTGTATAGAACTCCACTGTGGAACTCTCAAGCCCCGATATGTCAGCCTTTAAATCTATCACTCTCTACTTCTAGGTGAGTTAATTAGTCCTGGGATTATTGATTGATTCCATTGGGTTCCAGCCGATCTCTCCATAAATCCTGACCAATTAGGAATTCCGCGTGGACAGCGGGAGACAACGAGATTCACTATAGGGTGGAAATATATGAGTCATGCTGGTCCAGCAATTAATCAAGCTGTAACCTGCAATACATCTTGTGTCATTGTCCAAACATCCCAGGGACATTCTTCCCAGGCCTCGAGGTACGTGCTGGTTAATGCCGACCAAGCAGGAAAAATGATTGCGTTATTTCCAACAGACGTCAAGCGGGCTCTGCTCTGGCCCTAATCAAAATACATTGAGACTTGCCAGTGGAAATTTAACAGCCAAGATCTTTATTAAATATCAAAACTTAAAGTGAATCTGTCATATAATAAGGTTGTTCCAACAACAAATGCATTTGTCGGGTCATGTTCTGAGCTCAGCAGTGCCATATACAGCTTGTCCTTTGGGACTGTAAATACTGCATTATGGCCAGCACAGTATTAATAAGAATAACAACTTGCACGTCATAATTAGACACTCCGTCCTATGTAATATCCCCCCCCCTCCCCCAGAGACAACTCTTTTGTACCCCCCCCCCCCCCCCCCCCCGAAGAAAAATTGAGGGGGAAATGGAAGCCAAAAGATTGAGGATCCACAGAATTTTTTTTCTGTGGAGGGTGCATGTGCCAGGGTGCCAACACAGTAGCAAAATTGGAGACAGTTCTCGTCGTGCACTAGTAAGTGCCCAATCATGGATCCTTATAGAAGTATCACCAGGTATTATCCTATATATATATATAAATATATATAAGGCCCAAACGCACCGCTCAGCGCTAAGGATGAATTATCCTCCAAGGTAATAGATATCAAGATTATAGCTTATAATATGAGGTATATTAATTAGCAGCTACTAAAAAAAATAAAACATATATAAACAGATGGCAATTTAAAGCAGTCCAACAAATCATACGACTTCAAACCACCATAGCAGCGCTCATATAAACTCTATACTTATGACATGCTTGTACACAATTCATCATATACGTAAAAGAAAGAGTCCCGTTAAGTGGTATCGGGTGAATAAATCAGGTTTTCTTATAGGTGATGAAAGTTCTTTAAATGCGTACACCACACACCCAGGCTTATCACCACGTGGGAAGAAACTCACCCTTTTGGGGTTAAACTCACCAGAAATCTGATAAAATCAAGCCTCCCAAGTATATCTTTTTGTTGCCACCTGGTGCGTTTCGTCACTTCGACTTCGACTGTAAAAAAAGAACAATCAGTGTGTGCTGGAGGCAGGATCTCAATGTGAAAAGACCAATATGTGTGCTGGAGTTGGGATCTCATTTGGAAAAGACCAATGTGTGTGTGTGTGCTGGAGGTATGAAGGAGACAAATCAATCTATGTGTGCTGGAGGTGGGATCAAGCCTCCCAAGTATATCTTTTTGCGTTTCGTCACTTCCGACTTCGACTGAGGGCATCCTATATCATAAATGTTCTACATTTTTCACTTTGTCACTGTGAAAACCGGATTCTTTATGGTCTTTTCCCTAGTGACATCACAGAACCAGCAAACAGATCGTGCTGGAGATGCTGGGATCTCACTAGGAAAGAACCAATCTGTGTGTTGGCAGTGGGATCTTACTAGGAATTGATCAATCTGTTTGGTCTGGAGGTGGGATCTCACTAGGAAAAGACCAATTTATATGTGCTGGAGGTGGGATCATACTGGGAACAGACCGCTCTGTGTGCAGTGGAGGTGGGATCTTACTGTAAAAAAAGACCAATCAGTGTGTGCTGGAGGCAGGATCTCACTGTGAAAAGACCAATATGTGTGCTGGAGTCGGGATCTCATTTGGAAAAGACCAATGTGTGTGCTGGAGGTATGAAGGGGACAAATCAATCTATGTGTGCTGGAGGTGGGACCAAGCCTCCCAAGTATATCTTTTTGTTGCTTCTGGCACGTTTCGTCAATTCTGACTTCGACTGAGGGCGTCCTCAGACGAAAGTGACGAAACGCATCAGTTGTGTGATCTCCACGGCAGCCGGAAGTGACGTTTGCGGGTCACCATAAGCCGGGAGAACCAGGAAGCAACTAAGTGAGGCGTTCATTTGGATGCTGATGTCTCCCTGATACTGGCGATTGGCAATAACACTACGGTTTGCACTAAAAGCGTCTTTAATTCTTTTATCTTGTACGTATAACCTGTAAGGGGGCTTTTGCTTGGCTTCAATAAAGTATGTAAAAAGGGATTATGCTATGTGATTTTTTTATCTTCTCACATGACCCTGGTTTATTGGAGCTGCCCATACCTAATAGGAATACTAGCAGAGTCAGTGGATATTCCCGAGAAGTGGCAACAAAAAGATATACTTGGGAGGCTTGATTTTATCAGATTTCTGGTGAGTCTAACCCCAAAGGGGTGAGGTGGGATCTTACTAGGAATTGATCAATCTGTTTGGTCTGGAGGTGCGATCTCACTAGGAAAAGACAGATTTATATGTGCTGTAGGTGGGATCATACTGGGAACAGACCACTCTGTGTGCAGTGGAGGTGGGATCTTACTGTAAAAAAGACCAATCAGTGTGTGCTTGAGGCAGGATTTCACTGTGAAAAGACCAATATGTGTACTGGAGTCTGGATCTCATTTGGAAAAGACCAATGCGTGTGTGTGTGCTGGAGGTATGAAGGGGGCAAATCAATCTATGTGTGCTGGAGGTGGGATCATACTGGGAATAAACCACTCTCTGTGTGGTTAAGGTGGGATCTCACTGAGAAAAGACCAATTTGTGTGCTGGAGGTTGGATCTCACTAGGAAAAGACCCATCTGTGTGCCATTGGTGGGATCTCACTGAGAAAAAATCTGTGTTTCCTGGAGGTGGAATCTCATTAGGGAAAAGTCCAGTCTGTGTGTGCTGGAGGTTGGATCTCACTGGGAAAAGACCAATCTGTGTGTGCTGGAAATTGGTCTTTTCCCAGTGAGATCCAACCTCCAGCACACATAAACTGGACTTTTCCCAGTGAGATCCCACCACTGGCACACAGATCAGTCTTTTCTCAGTGAGATCCAACCTCCAGCACAGAAATTGGCCTTTTCTCAGTGAGATCACACCTTAACAACACAGAGAGTGGTCTATTCGCAGTACAAACCCACCTCCAGCACACTCAGATAGGTTTGTCCCCTTTATACCTCCTCCAGCACACACACACATTGGTTTTTTCCAAATGAGATCCAACCTCCAGCACACATATTGGTGTTTTCACGGTGAGATCTCGCCTCCACTACACACAGAGTGGTCTATTCCCAGTATGATCCCACCTCTAGTATAGATACAGTAAATTGGCCCTTTCCTAGTGAGATCCCACCTCCAGCACACACAGAATGGTCTATTCCCAGTGAGATCCCACCTCCAGCATACACATTGGTCTTCCCCTGTGTCCCTTCACCAGCACATTACATTACATTGGTCTTCCCCTGTATCCCTTCACCAGCACATTACATTACATTGGTCTTCCCCCCTCCTCTAGCAAACATTATTTCATTTTTGCTTTGCTTTATTTTAATAAAACTGCATATGTAAAATGATGAAATGCAGTTACTCTGGCAGACATGTCGGAGGTGGTCTTGAACCACAGACAGTCTAGGTCACAAGGTGCACTTAATTTGCCGTCGATACAGCCTATTTGTTAATCGGTCATATCTGACTTGAATACAGGTGTGTTATAATTCTCCCCTTTAAAACATTAACAACGTATATCCCGAGACACCTCCATTGCCGGCACCGAGTGACAGAACGCAGCCCCCATTGGGAGAAGTTTCTATTAAAAACAATTAAATCAACAACATATGTCAAAAAGAGGCAGCAGTATTCAGAAAGGGGGAAATAACAGGGGTTGCCATGGCAACCCCTGTGTTAATTATAATCGTAAGCTGAAAAACAAGGCTCGGCTGGGAGCGGGCACGCTGGATGCGCTCCCTGTTCAGAAAAACACATGGCAGTATGTGCGTAGCCAATCGTAACCATAAGGAAAGGTAAGAATGCTGTCTGTGATGGATCTTACCAAAGGGCTCTCATCAGACAAGGTGGCCCCCCAGCTGCAATCTTTGTCTAGTGGTGTAGCAGACTCTACTGTGTTAACTATTTCATTAGTAATGGGTGTAGGGCCGAAAAAACTAACCAATAATCTACCACTATTTTCATAATCGATTAATCAGCCAGCCGATTAGTTGGCCTGCAAACAGAATGCAATACTTGTTTACATATCAGGAAATATAGCGCAGCACACATACAGCTCAGTACACCATCCATACATGTCAGTAAGTGCCTGAGAACTTGTGAATGTGAGAGGAGCAACGCCTCATGGGACATGTAGTCCTGGGCAGGAAGTGAGTGGTTTTAAAGTCAGAAGTTTTTTTTTTTTACCTTGCTATAGGGGCGCTCTATACTATACTTTGCAGCTTGCTATTGGGGCACTCTGAAGGCAGGAGGAGCCAGAAGCATCGTGGGGGACCCCAGAAGAGGAGAATCAGGGCTGCTCTGTGCAAAACCTTTACACAGAGCAGGCAATTATACCATGTTTGTTATGTTAAAAAAAATCACTTTAAAGAGGAGTTCCACCCAAAAATTTAACTTCTGCTTTAAGTGTAGGTGACTCTCTGATATGCCACATTTTTTTTTGGGGGGGGGGATAACCTCTTTTTATAGGTACCCAGCTCCTACTTCCTCCCGGGGCTCCGTGGCACCGGAAGGAAGTTCACCTCCCCCCCTCCAATCCTCTGGGACACGTCACAGGTCCCAGGAGATTGCCCAGCCAATCACAGCAAGCACACACAGTGCACGCCCGGCTGTGAAGCCACAGCTGGGTGCCCACAGTTCCTATGCCGACGCCGCAGAGAGGAGGGGGAGAGGAGCGTCGTTCCCCTGCATCGCTGGACCTGTGAGACAGGTGAGTGTCTGATTATTAAAAGTCAGCAGCTACACTTTCTGTAGCTGCTGGCTTTTAAAACGAGTGAAACTCCGCTTTAAAGACTCTGTGCAGGGAAGATCAGCATCTGAACCCAGAGAAGGTGGAGGCTGATAGACTGGAGGTAATAGAAGGCATTACATTTATATTTAAAGTAAAAGTTTACCAGTATTGTGCATTATATTTAAAATGATTATATCCATGAAAAAAAAAAAAAGTCTCAGCTTTTAGTACTAACTTTAATTTGCCCAACAACAAATTGGCCAAAAAAAGCATAACAAATGCAAAACGCAAATCGCAGCAAAATCATGTGTGCAAAATGCACAGCAAAAGGCAGTGCAGAAACGGATCAAAAGCAAACTGCATAGGTGTGCACCGAGTCTTATGCTGGCCATACACATATCGATTTTCGGACGAGAATATTCACACGAAAAATCTTTGTACATTATTGAATGAAAGAATGTCTCTTGAAAATTTCACTTACTTTTAACATTCAGTTTTAGGCTAGGTTCACACTGCTGCGAATTTTATTGCGAATTTGAGCCGCTGCGATCGCTCAAATTCGCAAGTCACTTTAATAACATTGTTTTCCATGAGTGCTGTTCACATCAATGCATTGCGAATTTGACCTGCGTAAAAAAAGGGTCCTGTCCGAGTTTGATCCGTGTGCGATGCGAATTCAGCTCCATAGATTGCAAAATTTGCAGTAGAATCGCAAGAACACACAAAGAATTCGCAATGCAAATTCGCAACGCAATCGGATCAAAATCGCGCTAAATTCGCACTGCAGCAGTGTGAACCTAGCCTTAAAATCAATTTAATTTCTGAACGAAAACCACATACACTGTCTGAAAATTCTTTTGCCCAAAAAGTTTTCTATTCCGCTTCTTCGAATTTTCCCGTCACTGTGGTCGAAAAAGAACGGCGAATTTGACCCCACTGACGATCAGAAAGTCAAACTAACGTTCTTAAAATGACATTTTTTTTGAAGGAAGACCTTGTTTTCGTATGGCCAGTATTTAATGTTATATAATCCAGGTATTTGCTCCCACTTCCGGGCATAGATCACCGCAGGCTCCGCGGCGATCTACACCATATCCGGCCCCTTCTCCGCCCCCCCCCCCCCCCCCCATGTCTTCTGGGAGACGCACAGGTCCCAGGAGACAGCAGGGACCAGTGAAATGGCGCATCGCGACTCGTGCACGAGCAGTAGGTAACCAGGCTGTGAAGCCGCAAGGCTTCACTTCCTGATTCCCTTCCGGAAGATGGCGGCGCCTTCACTCGAGAGTCGAGGGACAGATCGGGTGAGGGCATCGCGGGCGCCCTGGACAGGTAAGTGTCCATATTTTAAAAGTCAGCAAAAAAAGATTTGCCTCTAGTTATGCTTTAACCCCTTGGTGCCAGCGCCTGTCAACACTTTAAGGGGTTTTAGTTGCCGGGAGTCGTAGTTTATGATCATGTGATTGGCTGTCACATGACCGGAAAGCTCCCAATCGCTACTTGCGATCGGGAGCTTTCCGTTAGACGCTGGCAACTGTGCTGGGAGTGCGCTCTCGGCACAGCTGTGTTCACATTCTGGTACGCAAATATGCACCTGCTCCGCGTTAAGGCCCACCTGCTGAGAGGCCGCGTATTTATGTACTGTTAGCACCAAGAGGTTAAAGAGGAACTGCAGTCTGCTCACATAATCTGTAAAAAAAACATCTTTGCCATTCTGAAGCTTCCCTCCAACCACTTTGCATATTATTTTATATATACTGTGATTCTGTACTTGCCAAATATGCTGCAGAAATCTCCCTCCATGGAGTCTGGCTGCATCCATTTTAACTGTGGGCAGCTGAAGCTGCTGCCTATTCACTTCCTGGATTTACACAGTCACACCTCCAGCTCTGCAGCTCTCATTGGCCCTCTTATGACTCATCACCCCTTCCTTCCTGGTAAAATCTCTCAGAGGAGTGGGAGAGAAAGAGCTGTGCATGATGTCATAAGCCTAGGCTAATGACCAGACAAGAAACAGGAAGCGGGCTGTATAAGGTATTTACTGGCAGAAAAAAAATGTTTTACTATCCAAAGTTAAAACAACAACAAGGGCAGAAAATTTATTAGATGGAAAGACGAAAAAATGACTGAAGTTCCGCTTTAACCACTTCAGCCCCGGAAGAATTGGCTGCTCAATGACCAGGCCATTTTTTGAAATTCAGCACTGTGTCGCTTTAACTGACAATTGCGCGGTCGTGCGACGCTGTACCGAAACAAAATTGACGTCCTTTTTTCCCACAAATAGAGCTTTCTTTTGGTGGTATTTTATCATCTCTGCAGTTTTTATTTTTTGCGCTATAAACAAAAAAAGACTGACAATTTTTTAAAAAACACAATATTTTGTACTTTTTGCTGTAATAAATAGCCCCAATTTTTTTTTTTTTTAAAAAGCACATTTTTTCCTCAGTTTAGGCCGATATGCATTCTTCTATGTATTTTTGGTAATAAAAATCACAATAAGCGTATATTGATAGGTTTGCGCAAAAGTTATAGCGTTTACAAAATAGGGGATAGATTTATGGCATTTTTATTATTATTGTTTTTTTTTACTAGTAATGGCGGTGATCTGCGATTTTTATCGAGACTGCGACATTATAGCGGACACTTTTGACACATTTTTTGGTCGATTGACAATTACAGCGATCAGTGTTATAAGAATGCACGGATTACTGTATAAATGTCACTGGCAGGGAAGGGGTTAACACTAGGGGGCGATGAAGGGGTTAACTGTGTTCCCTGGGAGGTGATTTTAACTGAATAGGGAGGGGACTGTGTAGGGGAGATAACAGATCGCTGTTCATACTCATGTACTTTACACACACACACATCCCTGTTCTGCCTCTCGTGCCCGCGATCACTCGTGGGCGGCGGTCACGAGCATCGGCACCCCCACCGTGCAGTGGGCGCGCGCCTGCTATCCCGCTTCAAGGGACCAACGTATAGCTACGACGGTTCTCGGGATCGTGCCGACCTGCCACAGTATAATGACAGCAGCTGGTCGGCAAGTGGTTAATGTGATGCGGTTGACACCAGACTAATCACATCATGTAGGAATCTCCAGGAGGATTAGCCAACAAACAGAAACAATAGGTGACTCAATTACCAATGGGAATTCCCATAGGACACACACAATGGAGACATTACACAATAGGAGAAAGACGCTTCACACCTAGACAGGACATTGGGCAAACATATTTGTGTATTGTCAGCACCAAGAGGTTAATGAGATGCTAATAAGATGGTGAGCAACAATCAGTTAAATCTTCAGCAGTAAAGAGATTTAAAGCGGAACTAAAATTCTGCTAGGATACACTTTGATACACCTGGTACGTGATCTCTACACTCTCAGGTAGAGGGCGCACATGCGTGCCGGTGGCTCACTCCCACTGTGATTATACACAGCGGGAGCTGATCTGCAGGTAGCGCAGACTTGAGTTCCACCGGGCACCCGCCGATCATTCAGCACAGAGGCAGAAAGCTGGTCTGCCTATGTAAACAAGGCAGATCGTCGTTCTGACAGGAGGGAAGGAATGGATCCTGGGTTCCTGCAAATCAGGGACTAGGATCGATGTCTTCCCCTAGTAAAAGCACCTCCCATAGTACACTAAAACACTGGCAAGGAACACAGATAACCCTTTCATCTTCCCTGATGTTAACCCCTTCCCAGCCAGTGTCATTAGTACAGTGACAGTGCATATTTTTAGCACTGATCACTGTATTAGTGTCACTGGTTCCCAAAAAGTGTCACAAGTGT
Source organism: Aquarana catesbeiana (assembly GCF_042186555.1). NCBI lineage: Eukaryota > Metazoa > Chordata > Amphibia > Anura > Ranidae > Aquarana > Aquarana catesbeiana. The sequence continues at coordinate 46,010,393 of NC_133325.1, forward strand.
CAGTTAGTGTTTGACTGTCCGCCGCAATATCACAGTCCTGCTATAAGTCGCTGATCGCAGCCAATACTAGTAAAAAAAAAAAAAAAAATATCCCATAGTTTGTAGACGCTATAACTTTTGCACAAACCTTTAAATATACGCTTATTGGAATTTTTTTTTTTATCAAACATATACAGTAAATCCTTGGATTGCAAGCATAATTCGTTCCGGAAGCATGCTTGTAATCAAAAGCACTTGTATATCAAAGCGAATTTCCCCATAAGAAATAATGGAAACTCAGATGATTCGTTCCACAACCATTTATTCATAGGTCCTTCAGTTTATAGTCCATATAAAAAGATTATAGCAATGTGATAGATTGTTGTATAGCAGAGTACATATTGGCCTAAATTGATGAAGAAATTTGATTTTTTGTTAAATAATTTATTGGATATGTTTTATAGCAGAAAGTAAAAAATATTGTTTTTTAAAAAATAAATGGTTGATTTTCTTTTTGTTTAGAAAGCAAAAAAAAAATTAAAAAAATGCAGTGGTGACCAAATACCACCAAAAAAAAAAAAAGCTTTATTTGTGGGGAAAAAAAAGGACATACATTTTATTAAGGTACAGCATCACAAGACCGCGCAATTTTCAGTTAAAGTACCGCAGTGCCGTAACGCAAAAAATAGTCTGGCAAAGAAGGGAAGTAAATCTTCAAGGTCAAGTGGTTAATGTGATGCTAATAAGATGGTGAGCAAGAAACAGTTACATCTCTCAGCAGTAAAGAGATTTAAAGCAGAACTAAAGCGCTGCTATGCTGCCATTTTATTGCAGAAGAGACATACAATAAAACAAAGCTACCTGCCTGCTCACAGCGATCCCCGGACCTTAAACTGAGCTGTGCATGTGCAGCTCGGCTTATAGCAGCCGGGCCGATCCTGTGTTTCCCGAGAGGACTAGCCTTCTGTGCTGGCTAATGAAGATGGCCGATACCCGGCACACAGGAGAAGATGCCAGTGGCAGCGAGGGAGCATTGGGAGTGTGAGTATCTTCCCTTTAGTTAGTCCTTCTTTAACCACTTAAGGACCGAGCCTCTTTCTGAGATTTGTTGTTTACAAGTTAAAAACAGTTTTTTTTGCTAGAAAATTACTTAGAACCCCAAATATTATACATTTTTTTTCTAACACCCTAGAGAATAAAATGGCTGTTGTTGCAACACTTTCTGTCACACCGTATTTGCGCAGCGGTCTTACAAGCGCACTTTTTTGGGAAAAAATACACTTTTTGTAATTAAAAAATAAAACAACAGTAAAGTTAGCCCAGTTTTTTTTTATTGTGAAAGATAATGTTACACCGAGTAAATTGATACCCAACATGTCAGGCTTCAAAACTGTGCCCGCTTGTGGAATGGCGACAAACTTTTACCTTTAAAAATCTCCATAGGCGACGTTTAAAAAATTCTACAGGTTGCATGTTTTGAGTCACAGAGGAGGTCTAGGGCTAGAATTATTATTCTCGCTCTACCGATCGCGGCGATACCTCACATGTGTGGTTTGAACACCGTTTTTTATATGCCGGCACTACTCACGTATGCGTTTGCTTCTGCACGCTAGCTCGGCGGGACGGGGTTTATTTTACCTTTTATTTTTCATTTTTACATTGTTCTTTAAAAAAAACATTGTGTCACTTTCTTTCCTATTACAAGAAATGTAAACATCCCCTGTAATAGAAAAAAAGCATGACAGGTCCTCTTAAATTAAATATCAAAAAGACCTCAGATCTCATATTTACATTAAAATGCAATTTAAAAAAAAAAAAAATGTTGTCATTTAATATAATAAAAAAATGGCCCTTTAAGAGCTATAGGCTGAAGTGACATTTTGACGTCGCTTCCGCCCTGCAATGGTATGGAGACGGGTGGGGGCCATCTTCCCCTCACTCGTCTCCATGCCCAGCAAGGTAAAAGATCCGATCGCCTCCGCCGCCGCTGCCAACAGCTCCGGTAAGCGGCGGAGGGCACCAAGCGCAGCGGGAGGGTGGGCCCTCTCCGGTCACGATAAAAGTGATCTCGCAGCGAATCTGCCGCAGAGACCACTTTTATCTGAAAGCGGACCGCCGGCCAAACAAGAGGATACCGGGGGGGTTATGGCAGCTAGCTGCTACCATAACATCGATATTCCTCTTCAATGTTAGGATGTACATCGGCGTGCGGCGGTCCGTAAGTGGTTAAAGCCCAACTGAATCTTCAGTATGAATCAGATAAATACGTTCCAGATCCAGCAGAATGAAAGATGTGCAAAGTCTTACTATTCATTCTCTTAAGAAAGTAGCCACAGCGTGAGTAGAAAAGCCTGTCCCCCTGCCAGCATGCTACAGAGAAGGACCACTGCTTCCACACAGTCCCTCTGCAGACTACACACTCCCTACTAAGAGACACAGCTGTCCAATCAGAGAACACGAGCTTTGCTGATACTACATATCTTTGAATGCATAAATGCCTGTAATTTTACTATATACAGCAACAGTATATATATATATATTTTAAAAATTGCTCTACATTGTATCCTCCTGTTGTCTTTGGCAGGTAGAACCGCTTGCCTAACGTGACCCATTCAACTGCAGTGGGGCAGCTGTGGCACGGCGGTGCAGGATTCTAGGGTTTATGTCGCCTCCTCACCACCTGTCAAACACCCTCTAAAGAGTGATCCACCGATGATCGTTTTTCAGACAAGATCACTGACGTAAATAAGGAACAGTTCTTTTTTTGGCCATTGTCCCAATGGGGAGCTTTCCCTAAGTGGCCTGCCCCATAGCTGCAACAGGAAGTGAGCGGAAATCCCTCCAAAAGAGAAGAATCCCTGGTTGTCAACAGAACTAGTGTCCCCATTGGAAGATTTCCCCCTCTATTCTGGCGACAATGCGAAATTCGGGGATTTTCTTTTACCTTCGGTGACAACAGTCACCAAGATAAAGAGAGAGGGAGAATCTCTTTAACCGCTTGCCGACCACCGCACGCAGATGTACGCCGGCAGAATGAAACAGGCAGGCAAATGGGCCTATCTGTACGTCCCTTTAAATTTGACGCCTATCGGGCACGCGCCCACCACACGCTGCAGGAGCGTGCACGCGGGTCCCGGGAATTTGATGGTCGCTGGCGGCCCGAGATTGCGGTGTGGAGAGGTAGAACGGGGAGATGTAAACAAGGCATTTCCCCGTTCTGCCTAGTGACATGACAGAGATCCACTGCTCCCTGTCATCGGGAGCAGTGATCGCTGTCATGTCAGTGGTAGCCCCTCCCCCCCACAGTTAGAATCACTCCCTAGGACACACTTAACCCCTTGATCACCCCCTAGTGTTTAACCCCTTCCCTGCCAGGGTTATTTACACAGTAATCAGTGCATTTTTATAGCACTGATTGCTGTATAAATGACAATGGTCCCAAAATAGTGTCAAAAGTGTCTGATGTGTCCGCCGCAATGTCGCAGTCACAATAAAAATCGCAGATCGCCGCCATTACTAAATAAAAAAAAAAAATAATAAAATGCCATAAAACTATCCCCTATTTTCTAGACGCTATAACTTTTGCGCAAACCAATCAATATACGCTTATTGTGATTTTTTTTTTACCAAAAATATGTAGAAGAATACATATTGGCCTAAACTGAGGAAAAAAAAAATTTTTATATATTTTTTGGGGATAGCAAAAAGTTAAAAATATTGCATTTTTTTTCAAAATTGTCTGTCTTTTTTTGTTTATAGCGCAAAAAATAAAAACCGCAGAGGTGATCAAATACCACCAAAAGAAAGCTCTATTTGTGGGGAAAAAAGGACATCAATTTTGTTTGGGTGCAACATCACACGCCCAGGGGCGGACTGATAACTCATGGGGCCCCCGGGCAATCAGAGATTATGGAGCCACACAGTATACAATAACACAGTATACACACACACACAGTATACAATCACACAGTATACACACACACAGTATACAATCACACAGTATACACATACATGTACACACAGTATACACACACACAGTATACAATCACACAGTATACACACACACAGTATACAATCACACAGTATACACATACATGTACACACAGTATACACACACACAGTATACAATCACACAGTATACACACACACAGTATACAATCACACAGTATACACATACATGTACACACAGTATACACACACACAGTATACAATCACACAGTATACACACACACAGTATACAATCACACAGTATACACATACATGTACACACAGTATACACAGACAGATGTAAAAAAAAAACACAGACTGAGGCTGCCAACCCTGATGGGGCCCCCTAGTGGCCCAGGACCCTCGGGCAGTTCCCGAGTGGCTCAATGGTCAGTCCGCCCCTGCACACGCCTGCGCAATTGTCAGTTAAAGTGACGCAGTGCCGAATTGCAAAAAGCGCTCTGGTCAGGAAGGGGGTAAATCCTTCCGGGGTTGAAGTGGTTAAGGTGGGGGGAACATGGGCAGCAATAAAAACCTGACCTGTTCTCATCCCTCAACCACTCTATCCAAAACGAAACTTGCCTTTCGCCCTCGGAGACAGAAGAATCCTGGACTGCCGCACTCCATGCAAAAACATCTTTATTGAAAAATGAGAATAAAATCCAAAATCGCAGACATAACAAAAGGTGGACACAGCGGGGATAAAATAGCTAACGCATTTCACATTCAAAGATGCTTACTCATAGCTAACTTAATCAAAAAGCAAAAGCGTATATATAAAAAAAAAAGAAAAGAGGGAGGGAAAAGGTGAAACGCCCAATCCATATCGACAGGCAATTAAGTGATCACACCTGCCTTTCGCCCTCATTCACATTAGAGTGACAAGTCACCCCCTATTGTCGGCAATGGCCATGTTCAAATCGGGGCGACGCCGACTTTGCGGTGCCGCATCAATTGAAAAAGTAGTGCACTTACTTTCGGTGATTTCGGGTGCGACTTACATAGACATCTGAGCATGAAGCCGCACAGATGTCTCCACTGAAGTCGCACTGTCGTGGCTTTCAAAATGCGCAATTTCAGATGGAGTCGTGTGATTTTAAAGCCGCATTCAATATGAACGAGGGCTAAGTCATTCTTTAATCATTGTGGGAGATGGTGCTTGCTCCCCAGGCCATAGGCCCCCGGGCCTGCATTCTTGTTCAACACAATTGTGCATGTTTATCGTTCTCTCTGGCAATTATTCGTCAATCTTCTGCTTGTCATCTCACGTCAATGGGCTCCTATACGGTAACCCTCTGATCGTTGTTTGATCAGATCAGAAGGCAGCCCAGCAAATGTAGCGGAGGCACATGGGAGCTGTCCGCGGTGCTGATCTCAGGTATGATTATTACTTTCTAACACTTTAGGTCTAAATGGCACACCCGCTGAGCAGCCGCTCGCCTTGCTTACAGCCCTACACGAGTCTACCAATCATGTGCACAGGAGCAGAACGACTGGGAAATGGACCACCTGTGTTTATTCCATCAAGACCAAAATAATTAGGAACGTGAACCGACATCACATATGCAGCTTGTGCTTTGAGCTCTTTTACTTTGAGACTGCAAAATAATAACCTCAAGTAGATATCAAGCCTATGAGCAAAACACATATCTATGGTATACATACAGTGGGTATAGAAAAGAATCACCCCCCTTTAACCACTTAAGGACCGAGCCTCTTTCTAAAATTTGTTGTTTACAGGTTTTTTTTGCTAGAAAATTACTTAGAACCCCCAAACATTATACATTTTTTTTCTAACACCCTAGAGAATAAAATGGCGGTCATTGCAATACTCTTTGTCACACCGTATTCGCGCAGCGGTCTTACAAGCTCACTTTTTTTGGAAAAAAAATTAACTTTTTTGAATAAAAAAAATAAGACAACAGTAAAGTTAGCCCAATTTTTTTTTATTATTTTGTGAAGGATAATGTTACGCCGAGTAAATTAATGCCCAACATGTCATGCTTCAAAATTGCGCCCACTCGTGGAATGGCGTCAAACTTTTACCCTTTAAAAATCTCCATAGGCGACGTTTAAAAAATTCCACAGGTTGCATGTTTTGCGTTACAGAGGAGGTCTAGGGCTTATTGCTTTTGCTCTAACGATCGCGGCGATACCTCACATGTGTGGTTTGACCACGGTTTTCATATGCGGGCGCTACTCACGTATGCGTTCGCTTCTGCGCGCAAGCTTGTCGGGACGGGGCGCTTTTAAAAAATTTTTTTTCCTTATTTATTTTTTCACAGTTTTTTTTTTTTTTTTTTAAAATGGGTCACTTTTATTCCTATTACAAGGAATGTAAACATCCCTTGCAATAGAAAAAAAGCATGACAGGTCCTCTTAAATATGAGATCTGGGGTCAGAAAGACCTCAGATCTCATATTTGGACTTAAATGTAAAAAAAAAAAAAAATTGTCATTTGAAAAAATGACAACAGAAAAATGTGCCTTTAAGACGTATGGGCGGAAGTGACGTTTTGACATTGCTTCCGCCCTGCTATAGTATGGAGATGGGTGAGGGCCATCTTCCCCTCACGCGTCTCCATACCCAGCCACAAATAGGTCCGGATCGCCGGAGCTGTCAGCAGCGGCAGCGGCGGAGGGCACCGCATCGTGGCGGTGGGGGGCGATCCTCTCCCGCCACCGATAAAAGTGATCTCGCGGCGAATCCGCCGCAGAGACCACTTTTATCTTGTAGCAGACCGCCCGCTGAAGACGAGAATATTGGGGTGATGGCAGCTAGCTACTGCCATAACAACGATATCTTCCTTCAAACAGCAACCGTACAACGACGGAGGGCGGTCCGTAAGTGGTTAAAATAATCACATTTCGTTGCTTTGCAGCCTGTAATTAAAGTGGAGGGCCACCCTAAAAAAAAAAAAAATTGCATGAAAAATCCTAAAAAAATTTAAAAAAAAATTTGAAAAAAAAATGTTTTTTAAACTTACATAAACCCTTGTTGCTAGGCAGTCTTCGTAATCTGCCTCTTACTATTCCGCGGCGTATCCTGCTCCTCGGTGAGCGGCCCCGTTGCCTTCTGGGAACTGTGTGTGTTCCCAGAAAACCACGGAGCCATTCACAGAGCGCCGCGCGTGCGCAGTAGGAAACTGGCAGTGAAGCCGCAAGGCTCCACTTCCTGTATCCCTTACTTAGGATGGCGGTGCCGGGACCCGAGCCAAGGGACGGGTCGGCCTCGGGTGGCCGACATCGCGGGCACCCAGGACAGGTAAGTCTACTTATTTAAAGTCAGCAGCTACAGTGTTTGTAGCTGCTGACTTTAAAAAAAAATTTGCTGGCCGGAATCCCGCTTTAAGACAGACACCATTTTTGTTTTATCCAGCTGTATTTACTCATTGCAACTTATAACATTCAAGTGAAAGATGCAACACCAACATGTCATGAAAGATGCAACACCACTGAGTTGGAAAAAGTATCACCCCCTCCTAAAAATAACTTGTAAACTCAATCAGGTGTAGCTAATCACCTTCTCAATGGCACACAAAGCCATTTGACTTTAAACTGTGATCAGCTGTAGTCATTTTGATTAGCTCAGCATGAAAAGAGCTTTCCTGGAGCATGGAAGGGCAACTGAAGAAAACAATCAACTATGGGTGGCAAGGCACTGTCACCGGGATCTCCGGGATAAAGTTGTGGAGAGGCACAAGTCAGGAGATGGATACAAAAACATTTCAAAGGCTTTATCAATGCCTAGAAGCACGTTGGCATCTATTAATAAGAAGTGGAAGGTATTTGGTACAACACAGAACCTCCCTGGATAAGGACGTCGCTCCATACTGGATGAAGGAGCCAGGAGGAAACTGGTCAGAGAAGCTACCAAGAGGATCACTCCCCTTGTGTCAGTATTTTGTTAAACCACCTTTTGCTTTAGATCCAGCCTTTAGTCTGTTGGGATATGTCTCTACTAACTTTGCACAACTAGACTTTGCCATATTTGCCCACTCTTCTTTGCAGAACTGCTCAAGTTCAGTTAAATTTGATAGTGACTTTTTGTGGACTGCAGTCTTCAAATCATTCCACAGATTTTCAATGGGGTTTAAGTCTGGGCTCTGACTGGGCCATGCACGGACATTCACCTTTTTTCTCCTTCAACCACTGTGTGGTCATTTTTGATGTGTGCTTTGGGTCATTGTCATCTTGGAAGGTAAACCTTTTTCCCATTGACAACTTTCTGGCAGAGGGCAGCAGATTTTCCTCAAGAATCTGATGGTAATTTGCCTCATCCATTTCTACTGCTATCCTAAGAAGTGTTCCAGTCCCTGCTGCAGAGAAACCCCTCCATACCAGGATATTACCACCTCCATGCTTTACTGTAGGAATGGTGTTATTTGGATGGTGAGCCGTATTGGATTTCCGCCAAACATATTGTTTGGTGTTGAGGCCAAATAATTCAATTTTAGCATCATCTGACCATAACATATTTTTCAATGTGGCCTCAGAATCTTCAAGGTACGTTTTGGCAAAGCTCAGTGGTAACTACATGTGGCCTTTCTTGAGGAGTAGCTTTTTTCTTGCAACCCTCCCATACACGCCACATTTGTGGAGAATTTGTGATATTGTTGTTACATGCACACAATGACCAGGGTTGCTGTAGGCCTCTTGGTAGCTTCTCTAACCAGTTTTCTCCTGGCTCTTTCATCCAGTTTAGAGAGATTGGAGGGTCTGTGTTGTACCAAATACCTTCCACCTCCTAATAATAGACTTCACTAGGCTCCTAGGCATTGATAAAGCCTTTGAAATGTTTTCGTATCCATCTCCTGACTTGTGCCTATCCACAACTTTATCCTGGAGATCCCGGTGACAGTGCCTTGCCACCCATAGTTGATTGTTTTCTTCAGTTGCACTTCCATGCTCCAGGAAAGCGCCTTTCATGCTGAGGTAATCAAAATGACCAAAGCTGATTAAAGTTGAAAGTCAAATAGCTTTGTGTGCCATTGAGAAGGTGATTAGCTACATCTGATTGAGTTTTTAGGAGGGGGGTGATCTTTTTTCCAACTCAGAGACCATGTTTTTTTTTTTTTTTTTTTTTTATTTATTTCTGACATGTTGGTGTTACAGCTTTCACTTGGATTTTATAAGTTGCATTGAGTAAATACAGCTGGATAAAACAAAAACTGTGTCTGTCTTTATTTCAGGCTGCAAGGCAACAAAATGTGATTATTTTAAAAGGGGGGTGGGAGTGATTCTTTTTTTAAACACACTGTACATTACATGTATACATGTCATCCATACACATGGTTAGCACTTCTGTCTTGCAGAACTGGTGTCCTTGGTTCAGAGGAGTTGTAAATGCAGAAGGTTTTTTATCTTAATGCATTCTATGCATTAAGATAAAAAACCTTCTGTGTGTAGCAGCCACCTTAGCACCCCCTAATACTTACCTGAGCCCCATCTCGATCCAGCGATTTCCACGAGTCCCTCGGGCATCCAGGATTGGCTGAGACACAGCAGCAGTGCCATTGGTTTCCGCTGCTGTCAATCAAAGTCAGTTAGCCAATCAGGAGAGTGAGTGGGCGGGGCCAAACTGCATCTCTGTGTCTGAATAGACACATGGATCTGCAGCTCAGCTACCCCCACAGCAAGCTGCTTGCTGTGGGGGCACTCGAAATGGAGGAAGGGGCCAGGAGCAGCGAAGAGGCACCAAAGAAGAGGAGGATCCAGGTTGCCCTGTGCAAAACCACTGCACAGATTGTGGAGGTTGTAACAGACCCAACCGGGACAGGAGCTTTTGGAGGGGACTGCCAAGTGGCCTCTTGCCTACTGACTATGGGCCCTGGCATTTTAGGGGGCTCTATTCTTTGGGAGGTGTGTGCCTGGGGGACCTTTGGACTAGTTTAACATTAGATTCAAGTTTATGTCTCTCTGAAACACACAGACTCTGAGAACTGGAGATTTGGGGCCTCTGTGTTTTGTTGGGGTATAGAATAACAGCCCAAACCAGCAGAACTGCTTCAACCCCCTCCTAGACTCAGAGACTCAAAGCAGAATTTATATGTTATAATGTATACCTGTGTTGGCCTATCCTGTCTAGGCGTGAAGTGTCTTTCTCCCATTGTGTAATTTTCCCATTGCGAGCCTCCTAGGTTTGAATTCCCATTGTAAATTGAGTCACCTATTGTTTCTGTCTGTTGGCTAATCCTTCTGGAGATTCCTACATGATGTGATCAGTCTAGTGTCAACTTTACCTCATTGTCTAACCATTGTGGAATGTTTACCCCAATGCGTAATATTTGTTTTTATTGTTCATGTGAGGGCTGCCCGTATTTCTGAAGTGTATAAAAACCTGTTTTCAGTAAAGTGATTCCTTTGGTTTTACCTCAACATCTTACCTGCGTATGATGCTTGGGGTAAAGGGCTGGTATTAGCTATCGGTCTGCTGGAAGGGTTTGGAGGGCAGGAGGCACCATTTGGCAGAGGTACACAGTTGGGGTGCCAGGCGGTCTGTCATAGAGGTGAACAGTAATAGCTAGGCTTCACTTAGCAATGACCTAGCAACGTCCTGGGAGTTTTCAGGTCAGGCTTCAAAAGGTGCGTAAATCGCCTTTATGTATGTGAGTTGACTGCTGCTCTCTGTCTTTTCTGTGGGAGCCTGCTGCTGGGTGAAAAGACTGAACGCTGACAGAAAACCAAAAAGATACAAGTGTTGCCTTGTTTTGGGGAGTTTAATTAGTGGCTTTGATAAGTAGATGAGAGAGAGAGAAAGCGATAGAGAGAGACCGGCGCAAAAGTCAGCTCACATATATAAAGATCTGTGGACAGCTGACATTAATAATGAGGTCTGACTACCAGGTCAGATGGGGAACTAGGAATGGAGGCTTTATGCAACTCAAAGCTCCCTCAAGCCTTTGGGCTCAAGGAAACAGAACATATTATTATTCTAGGGGTCTGATTAGAGAAAGGTGGATTGCACTCAATAGAAGAGTCTGCCCTCAGTCAGGGCTCCTGTGGACATGGTTCCTTCTCATGGAGCTTTTATCAAGATACAATGGGGCACATGTCCATGTCTGTACTGCTCTACAGACAGACCGCCCTAAACAGACCAACATCAGTAGTAAACGATAGTGGATCATCATCTAGTGAAGCCATTCTCAACCAGGGTTGCTTCGGAGGTTGCTATAGGTTCCTTGAGCTGTGGCTGATTGACCTCCCTTTTGATGGTGTCTGCACAATTTCAGGATCAATGCAACTTGGCAAAGCCAACAACATCCCACCAGTTCTGTTTTGCTGTCCGTAAGGGTGGCATTCCGACCACCACTGTAAGGGTTGGTTGCACTCTTTCTACTGACCACCAGTGTTTTGAACATTTTCCCCAATGACCCCAATGAATTGGTTTTAGTAAGGGTTCCCCAAGACTTGAAAATGGTTTTAGAGGTTCTTCTGTGGTAAAAAGGTTGAGAAAGGTTGGTCTACTTAGTGAGTGGGATTGTCCATGAACAGACTGAGCGTCTGCAAAGACCAGACTAGGAAACCTAATAGCCAGGAGGATGGACATTATTTTGTGGCTTTATTAGGCTGAAATTGACCCCTATGAGGGTAAATCTTTATGTTGTCTGCTCAATGAAGAAAAAATGTGTGCTGGAAGCCTTAAAACATTCTCCTGAGCGTTGACTGGCTCATTACAAGCTCTCCAATTGATGCTGATCCTTATAATACATACACAGACACATTAGATCACTCTCTGGCTCAGGGTCTTGGCTTTGATATAAATTGAACTGATTGGTTTTTCAGGGTTTGCCTTCCTCCAGATGAATGTTGCTGCTTGTATTTTCTTTGCCGTGTTACTATAATGTCACATGCATGCTCCGATTACAGGCATAAAGTAGAATGAAAGGACTGGAGTGCATTTTGCCATTTCATAAATATCTCTTTATAAAATCAGGCCACTCATTTGTCTGATTCCTCTTTCTCCATGATTCCCTGTCTTCCTGAGTCAGTTCCACCACATTTCCTCTGTAAATTAGGAACATGCGTTGGATCTTCATGAGATTTCTCCAAATTCATTTTCACAGATTAAGAATATTTTTTTTCTTTTTTAACAATAAATATTCCAACGGGAAAAATAATCACTATTATTATTTACTATAAGGAAACAACTGTGTTCTAAAATGCTTTCTACATATATATGCAATGCACTGCTACGGAATCCATTATTCAACAAAGTTCTAAAATGACAAAAATAGAAAAGGAAAAAGAATAATTATTTAAAAAAAAAAAAATATATATATATCTATATATCTATATATATATAGATATATAGATATATAGATCTATATATCTATATATCTATATATATAGATATATATATGTATGTATATATGTATATATATATATATATATATATATATATATATATATATATATATATATATATGTATGTATATATATGTATATATATGTGTATATATATATATGTATATATATATATATATACATACATCTAGTGAGTGGCAGTTGTGTGGACGAAGATGCCTTGTTGATGTCAGAGGAGAATGGGCAGACTGCTTTGAGATGATAGAAAGGCAACAGTACTTCAAATAACCGTTACAACCAAGGTATGCAGAATACCATCTCTAAACACACAACACATGGAACCTTGACGCAGATGGGCTACAGCAGCAGAAGACCACACTGGGTGCCACTCCTGTCAGCTATGAGCAGGAAAACTGAGGCTACAATTTGCACAGGCTCACCAAAATTGGACAATAGAAAATTGGAAAAACTTTTTCTTGTCTGATGAGTCTTGATTTCAGCTGCAACATTCAGATGGTAGGGTCAGAATTTGGCATAAACAATATGAAAGCATGGATCCATCCTGTCTTGTATCAATGGTTTAGGCTGGTGGTGGTATAATGGTGTGGGGGATATTTTCTTGACAAACTCAATTGAGCATCATTTAAACACTACAGACTACCTGAGTATTGTTGCTGACCATGTCCATCCCTTTATGACTACAGTGTCCCCATCTTCTGATGGCTGCTTCCAGCAGGATAATGCACCATATCACAAAGCTCCAATCATCTCACCGCTGGTTTATTGAACATGACAATGACGTCACTGTACTCCAATGGCCTTCATGGTCACCAGATCTCAGTCCAATAGAGGACCTTTGGGATGTGGAGGAATTGTAGATTTGCATAATGAATGTGCAGCCAACAAATCTGCAGCAATTCCATGATGCTATCATGTCAAAATGAACCAAAATCTCTGAGGAATGGTCCCAACACCTTGTTGAATCTATGCCATTAAAAATTAAGGCAGTTCTGAAGGCAAAAGGGGGTCCAACCCGGTACTAGCAAGGGGGGCCTAATAAAGTGGCCGGTAAATGTATAAACCAGTGCACTTCCACACACATACAGTGCCTTGAATAAGTATTTATCCCCCTTGAAATGTTCCACATTTTGTCATGTTACAACCAAAACCAAATGTATTTTATTGGGATTTTATGTGATAGACCAACACAAAGTGGAACATAATTGTGAAGTGGAAGGAAAATGATAAATTGTTTTCAAAATTTTTTTACAAATAAATATGAAAAGTGTGAAAAGTGTGGGGTACATTTGTATTCATCTTTATTCTGATACCCCTAACTAAAATCTAGTGGAACCAATTGTCTTCAGAAGTCACCAAATTAGTAAATAGAGTTCACCTGTGTGTAATTTAATCTCAGTATAAATGCAGCTGTTCCGTGAAGCCCTCAGAGGTTTGTTAGAGAACCTTAGTGAACAAACGGCATCACGAAGGCCAAGGAACACACCAGACAGGTCAGGAATAAAGCTGTGGAGAAGTTTAAAGCAGGGTTAGGTTATAAAAAAAATCCCAAGCTTTGAACATCTCATGGAGCACTGTACAATCCATCATCCGAAAATGGAAAGAGTATGGCACAACTGCAAACCTACCAAGACATGGCCGTCCACCTAAACTGACAGGCCGGGCAAGGAGAACATTCATCAGAGAAGCAGCCAAGAGGCCCATGGTAACTCTGGAGGAGCTGCAGAGATCCACAGCTCAGGTGGGAGAATCTGTCCACAGGACAACTATTAGTTGTGCTCTCCACAAATCTGGCCTTTATGGAAGAGTGGCAAGAAGAAATACACTGTTGAAAGAAAGCCATAAGAAGTCCTGTTTGCAGTCTGCGAGAAGCCATGTGGGGGACACAGCAAACATGTGGAAGAAGGTGCTCTGGTCAGATGAGACCAACATTGAACTTTTTGGCCTAAAAGCAAAATGATATGTGTGGCGGAAAATTAACACTGCACATCACCCTGAACACACCATCCCAATTGTAAAACATGGTGGTGGCAGCATCATGTTGTGGGGATGCTTTTCTTCAGCAGGGACAGGGAAGCTGGTCAGAGTTGATGGGAAGATGGATGGAGCCAAATACAGGGCAATTTTAGAAGAAAACCTAAGAGTGTGCAAAAGACTTGAGACTGGGGCGGAGGTTCACCTTCCAACAGGACAACAACCCCAAACATACAGCCAGAGCTACAATGGAATGTTTTAGATCAAAGCATATTCATGTGTTAGAATGGCCCAGTCAAAGTCCAGACCTAAATCCAATTGAGAAGCTGTGACAAGACTTGAAAATTGCTGTTCACAGACGCTCTCCATCCAATCTGACAGAGCTTGAGCCATTTTGCAAACAAGAAGAATGGGCTAAAACATCCCTCTCTAGATGTGCAAAGCTGGTAGAGACATCCCCAAAAAGACTTGCAGCTGTAATTGCAGAGAAAGGTGGTTCTACAAAGTACTGACTCGGGGGGCTGAATACAAATGTCCCCCACACTTTTCACATATTTATTTGTAAAACATTTTGAAAACCATTTATCATTTTCCTTCCACTTCACAATTATGTGCCACTTTGTGTTGGTCTATCACAGCCTTTCTCAACCTTTTCAACACAGAGGAACCCTTGAAATAGTTCTCCGGTCTCCGGGAACACCTGCTAAAAATTTGAAATCTACAACTCATGATGCATTAATGTGATGATCAGTGGGAAGAATGGTCCTTACACTTGTGGACATTGGGAAGAGTTACGTCCTTACAGAAAAGATCAATGGTGTCAGTGGGAACTTATCTGAGAGGCAGAAATTGCCCAATGCTGAAGGAACCCCTAGCAACCTCTGGAGGAACCCTGGTTGAGAATAACTGGTCTATCACATAAAATCCCAATAAAATACATTTACCTTTTTGGTTGTAACATGACAAAATGTGGAAAATTTCAAGGGGGTATGAATACTTTTTCAAGGCACTGTATACATACAGTATATACCAGCACACTGGCAGCATAAATATATACTAGGACACTGCCACATATAAACATAAGACATTGCCAACGCATATATACCAAGACACGGTCATAAAACATGCGTGTGTACACACACACACACACAGACACACACAAAGACCAGGTCTCCCAAAAATAAATATATATGTATATCAGGATATAATACATATCAGCATACATTATGCCAAGGCAATGCCAACACATCTAGAAAATGTTCCTCAGACGTGAGAGAAGAAAACGTTACAATCAGTGCAGTAAGAAGTTTTCTATACTATGAATAGAGAAGCATTGGAAGGCCGTACTGCATGAATAATAGAGGAAATCCATCCCAGAGCTCAGAGATAGAAGCATTTTTTTCTTACAACCCATGGTGAGAAGTTTTATTCTATTAGAGACATGGCAAGGTAATATTTCCTTGTGGAAAACCATTTTGATAATGGTAATGGTGACCAGAATCCATTCCTCCTCCGGCTCTGTCAGGTTGTCATTGTCGGTTTGTTGCAGCTGTTTTACTGACATAATTCTGCCCCATCTGATTCCCCTCAGACAGTACATTTATCTGGTCCTCGCTTCCCTGAGTCTGATCAAACATTTGCAGATATCATTGAGCCCTGAGGAAGGGAGAGTGTGAAACTTGTTGGTGGTTGTCTGATTATTGATGAACACTTTTGCACACATAGTTACATACAGTATTTATTGGCGTAGAACACGCACATTCATTTTAAGAGGGACGTTTCAGGAAAAAAACCCTTACATTTTAAATAAGGAACTTTGCAGCAAAATAAGGGTCAGTGCTCATCTGCAGCCTCACCATTGCCATCAATCTAGCCTGATCAATGCCCATCTGAGGCCTCACAAGTGCCATCAATGCAGCCTCATCAGTCCACATCAATGCAGCCTCACCATTGCCATCAATGCAGCAGCTTCGTCATTGCCATCAATGCAGCAGCCTCACCATTGCCATCAATGCAGCAGCCTCGTCATTGCAATCAATGCAGCTGCCTCACCATTGCCATCAATGCAAGAGCCTCGCCATTTCCATCAATGCAGCAGCCTCACCATTGTCATCAATGCAGCAGCCTCACCATTGCCATCAATGCAGCAGCCTCACCATTGTCATCAATGCAGCAGCCTCACCATTGCAATAAATGCAGCAGCCTCACCATTGCCATCAATGCAGCAGCCTCACCATTGCCATCAATGCAGCAGCCTCATTATTGCCATCAATGCAGCAGCCTCATTATTGCCATCAATGCAGCAGCCTCACCATTGTCATCAATGCAGCAGCCTCACCATTGCCATCAATGCAGCAGCCTCACCATTGCCATCAATGCAGCAGCCTCACAATTGCCTTCAATGCAGCAGCCTCACCACTGCAATCAATGCAACAGCTTCACCATTGCCATCAATGCAGCAGCCTCACCATTGCCTTCAATACAGCAGCCTCGTCATAACCATCAGTGCAGCAGCCTCACCATTGCCTTCAATGCAGCAGCCTCACCATTTCCTTTAATGCAGCAGCCTCACCACTGCCATTAATGCAGCAGCCTCATCATTGCCTTCAATGCAGCAGCTTCACCATTGCCTTCAATGCAGCAGCCTCACCATTTTCATCAGAGCAGTCAGATCGATGCCCATCTAAATCCTAGGGGGAACAGGGAGGGGGGCGGGGTGAGCGACGACAGATTACATACAGTGAGAATCTCCTATAATAGACAGAACAGTGGCCCAATGGCGGCCCAGGAGACGGGACTTCCTATTACAGAGGCCGCCAAGTAAACAGGAGATTCTCGCTGTATGTAATCTGACGGCGCTCGTCCCGCCCCCCTCTCTGTCCTCTCCGATGCAGCTAAAATGAAAGTATTGGCGTATAACACACACACGCTATTTGCACCCGATTTTCATGGTGAATAGGTGCGTATTATACGCCAATAAATACAGTATTTAGTTACAAAGTTGTTAAGGTTGAATAAAGACATCAGTCCATCCAGTTCAGCCTGTGTGGGTGTGTAAGTATTCTCTCCCTACCATTGCCCACCATTGGTGTCTGTACATGCCCGGAGGATTTCAATCCAATCTGTGTCCTCGTTGAAGAGATTTTCTGTCATGCGTTGTCTGTGTCTGGGCAGAGGAGAGGAGATCTCTCTCCACTTCCTGTTCTGTCTGGTACCTGGACAGGAAGTGAGGAGAAATCTCCTTCATGTGGACCCTGACAGCAATAAAAACCCTAACAGGTTTCTAAACCTTCCTCTGGCTATTAGAAAATGTTTTTAATTGGCACCTTTGTCCCCGCTTGGGAGATTTCTCTTTACTTCCTGTCCCATATCAAAGCAGATAAATAGGAAGTATGACATTTTCCCTCACTCCTTGAGGACACCGGTAGTAGTAAAATGCCAAAGATGTCACTCGTTTGCATTTGTATTGCCCTCTGAAAAGCAATCTACAGTGGATCAGTTATCAGAGGGCATTTGACAGTTGGCCTGGGAGGCGATATCTCACCTTCTCACTGCCTGTTTTAACCCTGTAAATCCCACCACACTGCCCAGAAACTCCAGGGTGGCTGTGGTGCGGCCCCATTTTCTTAGATAGTGGTGTTACTATGAAAAGGGGTATAATTCTATGTACAACCCCCTCAAGTAGCTGTACGGTTAAGGAGGACAGTCCAGAGGTGGTAAAACCATAGCTCACTGACACCAATGATGGGGCGCTATTCCTCCCACTGATACCAATGACGGGGCATTATTCCTCCCACTGATACCAATGACGGGGCATTATTCCTCCCACTGACACCAATAGTGGGGCACTATTCCTCCCACTGATACCAATAATGGGGCACTATTCCTCCCACTGATACCAATAATGGGGCACTATTCCTCCCACTGACACCAATGATGGGGCACTATTCCTCCCACTGACACTAATAATGGGGCACTATTCCTCCCACTGACACCAATAATGGGGCACTATTCCTCCCACTGACACCAATGATAGGGAACTATTCCTCCCACTGACACCAATCATGAGGCACTATTCCTCCTACTGACCAGCGGCAGCCCGCCAACCCCCTAATCCATGCGCCTGGCCCCTAATCTACATGCAGGGTGGGTCTTGAGACCTGACTGTCTGAGAGGAGAAGCGATCCTATTGGCCCGCCGAGAAGGAGGAGGGAAGAGAAGCAGGGGAAGTGCCGTGAAGCCGAGGAAGGAGGAGACGCAGGGTGAAGCCGGCGCCCGGAAGAAGCCCACTACCTAGATGGAGTAAGTGCAGGGCTGGTGACTGACCGACCGGGGGGTGGCAGTGGCGGGTGGGTTCAATGACAGCAATGTTGGGGCACTATTCCTCCCACTAATACCAATGATGGGGCACTATTCCTACCACTGATATCAATGATGGGGCACTATTCCTCTCACTGATACCAATGATGGGGAACTATTCCTCCCACTGATACCAATGATGAGGTTCTATTCTCCCCACTGATATCAATGATGGGGCACTATTCCTCCCACTGATACCAATGATGAGGTTCTATTCTCCCCACTGATACCAATGATGGGGCACTATCCCCCCCCACTGATACCAATGATTAGGCACTATCCCCCCACTGATACCAATGATTAGGCACTATCCCCCCACTGATACCAATGATGGGGCACTATTCCTCCCACTGAGACCAATGATGGGGCACTATTCCTCCCACTGATACCAATGATGAGGAAATATCCCCCCCCACTGATATCAATGATAGGGCACTATTCCTCCCACTGATACCAATGATGGGGCACTATTCCTCCCACTGACATCAATGATGGGGCACTATTCCTCCAATTGATATCAATGACGGGGCACTATTCCCCCCACTGACACCAATGATGGGAAACTATTTCAACCCCTCATACGAATAATGGGGCACTATTCCTCCTCCTACTGACCACAGGGATGCTATGTATTTTTTATTCCTATCGGCCACAGTCTGGCCCGCCTAAAGTCTGAAGGACAGTAAACTGGCCCTTTGTTTAGAAAGTTTGGAGACATCGGCTCTATCTGAAGCTGCTGCGCCCTCTCATTGGAGAATAAAAGAAGGTTACACAATGGATCCCGTGACTATAGCCTGATATGCCCAGCCTCAAAGTATTACACAAACCCAGATTTAGTCACGTTCCTGCATTTAGCACAGTTGCAGTGTTTGCTGCACATCATTAGCATTTTGCATGGGGTCTTCATTGCTCCAATACAAAACTTCTTTGCCTAGCCTGAGCATGCTCCCGTTTTTTGTCATATCTCTGGAAGGAGTCTGTGTGCGATAAAGCTCTGAGCCGGCTCCAAACTCCTTTCATCAAAAATTTAACATCTTGCTCAGAATTGAAGAACATCCCACGTTCACCGAGCCCCGCAGTCACGGCAAGCTGGAGAGCAAACTCTATAATTCAATAACAGCCTCGGTTCCCGGGCTACATCCGCGTTTCTTTATATCCGCTACACTCTCCTGACATTAAATACGACGCAATGAAATCTTCTCCATTTACATAAAGTAAAAAAAAAAAAAATGGATTCACGGATATCAGTGTTTTAAAGTTCTGTCTCCTGCATGTATTAATTAAAGGAGATTTCTACTAAAACTACATATGGGTCCACTTACACCTTTTGCAGTGCGTAAACATATGTGCGCTAAGCTGCGAGTTACCGTGCGTTGTGTGAAGGCAGCCTATTCAAAATGATTAATCTGCAGACGCACCCTAATATGACCCTTTTTTCAAACGCAAAACACCGCAATGCACTTCCGTGTGTTGCCGCATATTGCGGCATGCTACAACAATTAAAGCAACACATTTATTATATTGCAGCTTACCAGTTCTTAGATGTCATGGCTGCATTCGTTTTCTTTTTGGGGGTTGCTTTCCTTTTTTTTTTTTCCAACAAGAAATACATAAATATAAATCGTGCTTCCTGTGCTCAATGCACTAAACGCCCTGCCCCCTGAGGACGTCTACATGGACAAAACACGTAGGAGCGGAGCTTTTAGTGCTTACCTCATTGCACAATGGTGCTTGGAAAAGCAGTATGCTGTTTACTTGGATTGTATTCATTTCATCCCTCTGAGCATAACTTTAAGACTAGAATTTAATAATATACTGTAGTTTTTTAAAGGATAATGCACAGCGGTTCCTCCACTCTCTTTCCTATGCTGAAGTACACAATATGCTGTAGCCATTGCTTACAAAATGTACTATATTGCAGCTTACCAATCCTTAACTATGATGGCTGCATTAATTTTCTTTTTTAGGGTTTCTTTCCTTTATTTTCCAACAACAAATATGTAAATATAAATCGTGCTTCCTGTAGTCAATGCACTAAACGCCCTTCCCACTGAGGACGTCTACATGGACAAAACGCGTAGGAGCGGAGCTTTGGTGCTTCCCTCGTTGCTCGGAAAACCAGTATGTTGTTTACTTGAACTGTATTCATTTCATCCCTCTGAGCATAACTGAATTTAATAATATACTGTCGCTTTTTAAAGCATAATGCACAGCGGCTCTTCCATTCTCTTTCCTATGCTGAAGTACATGATATGCTGTAGCCATTGCTTGCAAAATGTACTATATTGCAGCTTACCAATCCTTAGATGTGATGGCTGCATTTATTTTCTTTTTCAGGGTTTCTTTCCTTTATTTTCCAACAACAAATATGTAAATATAAATCGTGCCACCTGTACTCAATGCACTAAACACCCTACCCCCTGAGGACGTCTACATGGACAAAACACATAGGAGCGGAGCTTTGGACCTGATGTTATTGTTCATGCGTGCCCTGCCAAGCGGCATGCTCTTTACATGAGCTGTATTCATTTTATCCCTGTGAGTATAACTAAATTTAAAGTGGTTCTAAAGGCTCAAGGTATTTTACCTCCATGCATTCTATGTATGAGGGTAAAAAACCTTCTGTGTGTAGCCCCCCCCCACTCCAATACTTACCTGAGCCCAATCTGGATACAGCGATGTCCATGAGAGCCTCGGCTCTCCCAGGTCTCTTCCTCCTCATTGGCTGAGACAGCAGCAGTAGCCATTGGCTTCCACTGCTGTCAATTACAGCCAGTGAGCCAATGAGGAGAGAGTGTTGGTGGGGTTGAACCTGCTCGGGTGCCCCCATAGTAAGCTACTTGCTATGGGGGCACCTGGCAGGAGGGAGGGGCCTGGAGCTCCTGTGGGGGACCCGAGGAGAGGAGGGACGGGGCTGCTCTGTGCAAAATCATAATACAGAGCAGGTAACATGTTTGTGATTATTTTTTTTTTTAATAGCCAAACCTTTAATATCACTTTAATAATAAAAAATTTTAACCACTTGCTGACCGCCTCATGTATGAGTACAGCAGCAGAGTGGCTCTCCTGTGCCAGATCATGTATCTAGTACGTGATGCAGCACTTCTGGGTATGGGGCGTGCACGTGCGCCGCTGGCGCCTCAGCTGTGCCGTGGTTAGTCATAGCAGAAGTTGATCAGCGGGTGCCGGCCAAAGGATGTCCACACCTGCTGATCGGCAAGGAGGAGCACAGAATAGAGCTCTGCCTATGTACACAAGGCAGAGCTTTGTCCTGTCAGCAGAGATGTGGTGGATTTTGGTTCCCTGCAAAACAGGGAATACAATCCATCATATCCCTTAGTAAAAACAGCACATAGTACACACAAAAACACTGGTTAAGCACACATTTAACCCACTGATCGCCCCTGATGTTTAACCCCTTCCCAGCCAGTGTCATTAGTACAGTGACAGTGTATATTTTTTACCAACGATCACTGTATTAGTGTCACTGGTTCCCACAAAGTGTCAAAAGTGTCAGTTAGTGTCAGAATGTTGGCAGTCCCCATTATAAGTTGCTGATCGCCACCATTACTATTATCAAAATAAATAACTAAAAACTCCAGTATATATGCCATAGTGTGTAGACGCTATACCTTGGCCTAAGCTTATGAAGAAATTCGATTTTTTAAATTTTTGGTTATAGCAGAATGTTATATAGCAGAAAGTAAAATACCGTATTTATCGGCGTATAACACGCACTTTTTTCCCCTTAAAATCAGGGGAAAATCACGGGTGCGTGTTATACGCCGATCCCCTGCGATCCGGAGCTGCCAGATCTTCAAAATCGCCGACCGCGATTTGAAAATGGCGCCACCGGCGCCGAAATACACAGAGCCCTTTCGGCTTCACTCGAGCGCCGCCTGAACCTAGCCGAGTGTACTCGGCTAGGTTCGGATAGCTCCGCTCACAGTCACGCCCATCCCGGGCGGGACTACGAGTGGACCCGAAAGTGAACGAGAGCCGCCGAGAAGAGCCGAGGACCGGCTCTGTGTATTTTGGCGCCGGCGGTGCCATTTTCAAATCGCGGTCAGCGATTTTGAAGGCTGCACTGGGGCAAGGCTGCACTGGGGAAGGTTGCACTGACAAGGCTGCACTGGGGAAGGCTGCACTGACAAGGCTGCACTGGGGCAAGGCTGCACTGGGGAAGGCTGCACTGGGGAAGGTTGCACTGACAAGGCTGCACTGGGGAAGGCTGCACTGACATGGCTGCACTGGGGCAAGGCTGCACTGAGAAGGCTGCAATGATGGGCATTTAAATGTAAGTTATTTTCCCTTCAACTTCCCTCCTAAAAGTTTTTTTTTCCTTAAAATTCCCTCCTAAATTGGGGTGCGTGTTATACGCCGATAAATACGGTGTATATATATATATATAATGATCATCATTGCAATTTTGTCTGGCTCACGACAATAAAGAAATTTCTACAGTATTCTTTGGATTCAAGTGTGCGATTAATCTTTTCTTCTCTTCTTGATACAGTTTGTATGGCTGCAATCACATTGCATTCGCACCAAAATGGTGCAGGACCCTTTTTTTTTGTCCGCACTGGAATCAGATTGCATGGGTGTTCAGAGCCATGCGATCTGATTCCACAGTTCGCATTGCATTCTGCAAACTGATTTGGGGGTGTCATTAACTTTATATTTACACCCGCAGCGGTTTGCATAGAGCAGTGTGAACTGCCTGCGATTCTGATGCGGTGCGGGAACCTGTACAGGAATTGCTGTGGTTCCCGCATCACACCAGTGTGAAATGAGACTTATGCTGGCCATACACTATACAGAAAATCGGGCAAACCCATTTTCGAAAAACGAACGTTCGACCGTGACCGCAAACGATCGTGCCATCATATAATGACCGATAAATTGTTCAGTGAGTATGAATAAATAATTTTTTGTTCGTTTTTTTTACATATACCTAGTGCAGACAGTTCGGACGGGAAACACATTAACCTTGCAATTTATCGTACGTTCGGCAGAAATTTTCCAAACTTCCCGTTCGTTTTTTTCCCACAAAAACGTCACAAACGATTATCGATTTGTGCCCATTAACTTGCCGAAAAACGAACGAAGTGTCTATACGAACGATTTTTCAGCCGATTTTTCGTATAGTGTATGGCCAGCATTAGACACACCAACATGTCGAAGCCAAACTCGAGCTTACACTGCGGTTACAGAAGCAGTTACTGCAACAGTTTTGTTCATTTTGGGATAAGGGCAATGGCGGCCCGTCCATAAGAGGAGCAGGGTCGCCGCCCCTCTAATCCATGTGCCCGGCCCCTAATCTACATGCAGGGTGCCGGACACATGGATTTCAATGGGACTTTTTTTTTTATTTTAGAAGCACATTATGTGGAAATACGGGGCAATTTAGGAAACAGCGATCACAGGTCAATTGGCTTCAGTATAAATCACACAAATAGGAAACATAAGGGTAATACAAAGACTCTGAATTTCAAAAGAGCCAACTTCCCTAAACATCAAACCTTGCTAGAAGATATAAATTGGAATAAAATCTTAGGAACAAAGAACACGGAGGAGAGATGGGTTTGCTTTAAGAGCATATTAAATAAGGGCATTAGCCAATGCATCCCATTGGGAAATAAATTTAAAAGAGCGAACAAAAGTCCTAAGAGCGAACAAAAGTCCTGGATGGCTTAACTCCAATGTAAAAATGCATAAAAAAACAAAGGAGAAGGCCTTCAAAAAATACAAGGCTGAGGGATCATCATCAGCATTCAGACTTTACAAAGAATGCAACAAGAAATGTAAGGGTGCAATTAGGCGGCTAAGATAGAACATGAAAGACACATAGCGGATGAGAGCAAAAAAAATCCCAAGAAATGCTTTACAGTAAGTTTATAAACAGTAAAAAAGGAAGGACAGACCATATTGGCCCCATAAAGAATGAGGAAGGACATCTGGTTACAAAGGATGGGGAGATGGCGAAGGTATTGAATTTATTCTTCTGCTCTATTCTTCACGAGGAAATTGGGGGCTTCATTGACCAAAACTGCAGTGTTTATCCTCATGACACATCACAGGAAGCACCTCCATGGTTAACAGAGGACAGAATTAGAATTAGACTTGGAAACCTTAACATTATTAAATCACTGGGACCAGATGGCTTGCACCCGAGGGTACTTAGGGATCTCAGTCAAGTAATTGCCAGACCATTGTTCCTAATTTTTTCTGACAGTCTACTGACTGGAATAGTACCAGCTGATTGGAGAAAAGCCAATGTAGCACCGATATTTAAAAAAGGGCCAAAATACATCCCTGGGAATTACAGACCAGTTAGCCTAACATCAATAGTATGCAAGCTCTTGGAGGGGATGACAAGGCACTATATACAAGATTTTAGTAATAAAAACGGTATCATTAGCAGTAATCAGCATGGATTCATGAAGAATCGTTCTTGCCAAACCAATCTATTAACCTTCTTTGAGGAGGTGAGTTGCCATCTAGATAAAGGAAGGCCCGTAGACGTGGTGTATCTGGATTTTGCAAAAGCATTTGACACAGTTCCCCATAAACATTTACTGTACAAAATAAGGTCCGTTGGCATGGACCATAGGGTGAGTACATGGATTGAAAACTGGCTACAAGGGCGTGTTCAGAGGGTGGTGATAAATGGGGAGTACTCAGAATGGTCAGAGGTGGGTAGTGGGGTCCCCCAGGGTTCTGTGCTGGGACCAATCCTATTTAATTTGTTAATAAATAACCTGGAGGATGGGATAAACAGTTCAATCTCTGTATTTGTGGACGATACTATGTTAAACAGGGAAATAACTTCTCCGCAGGATGTGGAAGGATGCAAGAAGATCTGAACAAATTAATGGGGTCGGCAACTACATGGCAAATGAAGTTTAATGTAGAAAAATGTAAAATAATGCATTTGGGTGACAAAAATATGAGTGCAATCAACTCACTAGGGGGAGAACCTCGGGGGGAATCAAGGATGGAAAAGGCCCTGGGGGTCCTAGTAGATGATAGGCTCAGCAATGATATGCAATGCCAAGCTGCTGCTAATAAAGCAAACATAATATTGGCATGCATTAAAAAGGGGATCCACTCCAGAGATAAAACGATAATTCTCCCGCTCTACAAGACTCTGGTCCAGCCGCACCTGGAGTATGCCGTCCATTTCTGGGCACCAGTCATCAGGAAGGATGTACTGGAAATGGAGCGAGTACAAAGAAGGGCAACAAAGCTAATAAAGGGTCTAGAGGATATTAGTTATGAGGAAAGGTTGCGAGCACTGAACTTATTCTCTCTGGAGAAGAGACGCTTGAGAGGGGATATGATTTCATTTTACAAATACCAGACTGGTGACCCCACAATAGGGATAAAAGTTTTTCAGGGAGGGAGTCTAACAAGATTTGTTGCCACTCATTAAAATTAAAAGAAAAGAGGTTTAGCCTTAAACTGCGTAGAGGGTTCTTTACTGTAAGAGCGGCAAGGATGTGGAATTCCCTTCCACAGGCGGTGGTCTCAGCGGGGGGGGGCATCGATAGTTTCAAAAAACGATTAGATAAGCACCTGAACTACCGCAACATACAGGGGTATACAATGTAATACTGACATATAATCACACACATGGGTTGGACTTGATGGACTTGTGTCTTTTTTCAACCTCACCTACTATGTAACTATGTAAGAGCCTGAGCCTCCAATTGGCTTCAAAAAAGAGTGGACTCGGGGCGCAGAGCACTGCGCCCTGAGTCCACCCAGTTGTGTGACAATAGCGAATTATAATATATATTATTATAAATATATATATAATATAATAAATAAATCATGTGCTGCCCCATCCTCTTAATGATCTGCCGAACCTGCAGCAAAAAACAAAAACAAAACAAACTTGTTAACTAAAGTGATGTGCCTATAAATTAAATCCCAAGAATAAAATTATATATATATATATATATATATATATATATATATATATATATATATATGTATATATATATATATATATATATATGTATATATATATATATATATATATATATACACATATATATATATATATATATATATATATATATATATATATATATATATATACATATATACATATATGTATATATATATGCGACTGTTGTCGCCATAAAGCTTACAACATCATAACGTGAATATACACACACATTTCATAAAATATAAATATTGATACAAAGGTGGTCCATGAAGTGCTCAGGTCCGTGATACTCTGACCATCCAGGGTCAGTTTTCAGCATCCTTAATCTAAAGATAATAAACGTGACTTGATAGGTGACTGTGATAGGTGACTGTGAATATATCGATCTGCAGCAGTGATTACACTCAGGTGCTCCCCACTCCAAGGTAATGGCCGCTCACCTCAGAGCGTGTGACCTCGCAATTAAGTTTGGTCAATACACGCTTTTGAATCGTCAAAACGGATTCCAGGTCAGGTTGCAAGGTCCAAATACTGCTCACAGATGTGGCATCCTCATATATAAATATCAAAAAGAGACTTCCATAGTGTAATAACATTTTAAAAGATTTTATTTAATGCAAACAAAGCCCTATTATAGGGTACTCACATGGGTCTGGTGTGTTAGTGCACCGCTCTATAGCATGCCTTAGCCACGGATGAGATCGTATGCTCCTTCTCCATATGACAGACCAGCTGCCTCCTGCACCGTCCAGTCCCCTCCCCTACGCGTGTCGATACAATGGAAATGTTGTATCTTCATCAGGGGGATCAGGGGGATCCCTGGCCAATCGTGTCTCAGTCAGGATACACTTCCTGTTCAGCCGAGAGGCGAAGCAACGGCTGGCTCTTCCTCCCCACTGCCTCCTAAGGTCAGTCTGTCTAACGCCGGAGGGGGTGGGTGCTTGGGGTGATTTCCGCCTTCCCGTCCGTCATCCATATCCTGCACGGGGGGGGGGGGTTTGGATGGCGTTAGTTTGCAGCCCCCCCGACATATTTAGCACCAGCCGCCACTGGTTCAAGGTTTTAGGTGAATGAATAAAAGCTGATCATCCTAAGGCCTCTTTCTCACGGGGCGGATCAGTGATGATCCGCCCCGTGAACATCCGCTGGCTCAGCGGGGATCGCTCCGCCAATCCCCGCTGAGCAGCAAGATGACAGGTGCATCGCTGCACGCTGTGCAGCGGCGGACCTGTCAGAGCGCCGCTCTCCCCTATGGGGGGATCGGATGACGACGGACCGTAGTGTCCGTCGTCACCCGATCCGATCCGAAAACGGATGGAAAAGTAGGTTTTTCCTCCGTTACACTTTTCGGATCGGAGCGGGGTCGGATGTCAGTGGACATGTCACCGCTGACATCCGACGCTCCATAGGGATGAATGTATGTCCGTTTTTCATCCGAAAACGGAAGGATGAAAAACGGACATACGGATCGTCCATGTGAAAGAGGCCTAAGCGGTTAATGGTTTGTCTCAACACTCTGAACTGATACATTTGCAGGAGAGCTTGATTTGTTGATAAAACAACAGTCTTAGTGGTTGGATCATCAGGTGAAAACTAAAGAAAGACAATGCAGGTATCACATCTAAGAATTGGTAAGCTGCAATATGATAAAAGTTTCCATTTGGGTTTTATACCGCTTTAACTCAAATCCACAGCATACAAGGAGCTCCGCTCAAAATTCCCATTATCCACAGCATGTTCAGCTCTGCAATCAACCGACGCTTTTCCATCATCCCATCTCAACCAAAGCATAAGACAACACTGCAGTCCCTTCTTAATGAAAAAGTAAATCCAGCTTTATTATGTCATTAAAAGCAGTGAGGAGTACACACAAAGCCTTATGCGCTTTGAGCGGAGCTTTCATTCATGGCATCCCTTGACAACCTTTCTTCTGCAGCCACTAGTTCCTCAGGCAGTCTCTAAGGAGAACCAGACAGATTGTCATAAACCTGTAGGGGACATGGTGCCCGGTGTGCCACATACTCAGGCAATGCCTGCTTCTAGGATGAGGGGGTGTAAAGTCTCTGCTGAATCTACGCATATGAAGATTAGGGATGGGCGAACGGTTTGGTTGTTGGGACGTTCGGCGAACAACGAACATTATGCGGTGTCCGCGGGAAATTCGAAAGCCGCGGAACCCTGTTAAAGTCTATGGGACACTAATATGAAAAATCAAAAGTGCTCATTTTAAAGGCTTATATGCAAGTTATTGTCATAAAAAATGTGTCTGGGGACCTGGGTCCTGCCCCAGGGGACATGTATCAATGCAAAAAAAAGTTTTAAAAACGGACGTTTTTTTCGGGAGCAGTGATTTTAATAATGCTTAAAGTGAAACAATTTAAAATGAAATATTGCTTTTAATATCTTGCCTGGGGGGTGTCTATAGTATGTCTGTGATGCATTTTTCCAGTGTTTAGAACAGTACCACAGCAAAATGACATTTCTAAAGGAAAAAAGTCATTTGAAACTGATCGCGGCTGTAAAGATTGGCGGGTCTCGGCAATTTGGATAAAACTTATTGAAAAAACCAGCATGGGTCCCCCCCCCCAGTCCATTACCAGGCCCTTTGGGTCTGTTATGAATATTAAGAGGAACACCGAACCAAAAATTAAAAAAAAAATTGCGTGGAGGTTCCCCCAAAATCTATACCAGACCCTTATCCAAGCACGCAACCTTGCAGGCCGCAGGAAAAGGGGGGGGCGAGGGAGCGCCCCCCCCTCCTGAACCGTACCAGGCCACATGCCCTCAACATGGGGAGGATGCTTTGGGGTCCAGCTCAAAGCATCTTGTCCCCATGTTGATGGGGACACGGGCCTCATCCCCACAACCCTTGCCCGGTGGTTGTGGGGTATGCGGGCATGGGGCTTATCGGAATCTGGAAGCCCCCTTTAACAAGGGACCCCAGATCCCGGCCTCCTCCCCTATGTGAATTGGTAAGGGTACCCCTACCACTTCACAAAAAAGTGTCAAAAATTGTAAAGAAAGACAGGAGACACTTTGGGACAAGTCCTTTTTAAAAAAAAAAATGTCCCGCGATATAGATCCATCTCACACCGCCCGACGAGCCGAAAAAAGAAAAAAAAAGCCGCAACAGCTCCACCTCCATGGGAGGCTCCCGCCGAGTGATGCTTCTTCTCGATGACAGCTGTTATATAGCTGAGGGCAGGGCCACTCGGTGACGTAAACGTGCCACCCCACCTCCCTCTGATGTCACGTGGCGTCAGAGGGGGTGGGGGCACACGTTTACGCAGACCCCCACAACCACCGGGCAAGGGTTGTGGGGATGAGGCCCTTGTCTCCATCAAAATGAGGACAAGATGCTTTGAGGGGGACCCCAAAGCATCCTCAACCATGTCGAAGGCATGTGGCATGGTGCGGTTTGGGGGGGGGGGCGCTCTCTCAACCCCCCTCTTTTCCTGCGGCCTGCCAGGTTGCGTGCTCGGATAAGGGTCTGGTATGGATTTTGGGGGGGACCCCATGCCGTTTTTTTTTTTTTAATTTTTGGTTTAGGCTTCCCCTTAATATTCATACCAGACCCAAAGGGCCTGGTAATGGACTGGGGGGGAGGGGAACCCATGCCATTGTTTTCAATGAGTTTTATCTATAGTGCCAAGACCCGACAATTCATTACAGCCGCGATCAGTTTTAAATGACTTTTTTTCCTTTAGAAATGTCATTTTGCTGTGGTATTTTTCCAAACACGGGAAAACTGTGCCACTTTACAGGCATACTATAGACATCCCTCAGGCACAATATTTAGAGGAATATTTCGTTTTTATTGTTTCACTTTAAGCATTATTAAAATCACTGCTCCCGAAAAAACAGCCGTTTTTAAAACTTTTTTTTTGCATTGATACATGTCCCCCGGGGCAGGACCCCGATCCCCAAACACTTTTTATGACAATAACTTGCATATAAGCCTTTAAAATGAGCACTTTTGATTTTTCATGTTCGTGTCCCATAGACTTTAACGGTGTTCGTGTGTTCGTCCAAATTTTTTGCCAGTTCGCAAGTTCTGGTGCGAACTGAACCGAGGGGTGTACGATTCATCCTTAATGAAGATGACTTAAGCCCACTGCTACTTCTGGGGTAGTGGATTGGTACTATAGTTGGACATCTTAAAGTGGACCCTCACTTAAAAGTCAAAGTTCCGTTCAGGATACTCCTCCCTACTACTGTAAAGAAATTTGTGTCCTTTTTCTCTGAGTGGGTATCTTTTCCTGACAGGTACCCTCTCCTACTTCTGCAATTCTCACCTACAGTAGGTGAGAGGTATGTAAGCTTAGTTGGCCCCTCTCCCCCTGCAACCTCTTGGGTCACACATCCCAAAAGGCTCGAGACGACTGAAAGTGGCTTGCAATTTTGTGCATGCACATGTAAGAGGGGCTTTGCAATAGGCTAGTAAGGGTGCCAAAAGCACAACTCCCTTTTCTCTTGCCTTTGCTTGAACACTGTCCCTCCTGCTGAGGCTGAACCCTCTGTTGACATTTATATCACAAGGAAGGAATGTCCACACATGAATAGAGTTGCTGCACTTTACTGATGGTACTCACAAAAGTCACGTCACATTGACATACAGTACATTCCGGAGTCACTTGACAATACAGTCAATCACGTTTAGTGGATGGCCCGCAGTAGTCATATGTAAAAAGATCATGCAGCACTTTAAGCAGTTACCTCCTTTTTACAGTCTCTTTCTCCACCCGAGGTCATTAGTATGCACGGGACTGGGTTCTCTGTAGGCACCTCTTCCATAGGTTTACCTCTAGCGGAAGCCTCCAGGGGAACAGCCTCATTCAGGGAACTCTTGGCCTGGCCCAAATGACATTTTGCAGCCTACCCTAGCCCCACCTCAATAAGGGTAATGAAGTCTACAGCTGACTTTCTTGGGTGCAGATCTACTCCTACCAACCCTCCAGCCCTGTCAAGAGCCTCCAGGTGCTGGTTATATCTGTACTGGTGTGGGGCCCATGCCTCAACTGCCTTAGGGCTCCTTCCAACATGGCTTAGAACTGGGCACTGACTCTCCCATCACATCACTAAACGGGGGCTCTAACTAAAGGGGGCCTAGTACCTAATGACGCTGTCTCCTGACACTATTCTGGAACCGAGCCACCTAGTGGCAGACTAGCTAACTGCACTTGCCTTCACTCAATAGGAAGTCAGCTGTGAGACATGGGGAAGTCACAGCCGGCTCCCACATCCAAGATGGTGGCACCAGGGGCCCAAAGTCTGGTAAAGGATTGGCTTCTGTGAAGACAGTGCTGGACTCTTGGGCTGATAAATGTCTGTTAAAAGTCAGCAGGTGCAGTTTTTGTAGCTGCTGACTTGATTTTTTTACAGCAATAACCAAGTTCTTTATTAAGTTCCACAGCTACAGAAGTTGGGCTTTTATGCCTGCAGTTGGGTTCCCTCTCCTGACCAGAGCCAAGCAGGAACATGGAGGAGGCTTTACCCGAGTACAAAGATCATTGGGTCCCTGATATTCAATCCAGGGGCCGTTTTTTCATACAAAAGATTTTGATCGACAATTTTAGCCCTTGTGATATTCATTTTTCAATTCCAGCGAAAAAACTCTGATCTATTTCAACCATTACAAGCATTTTAGTATCAAATAGTAGACAACTGAAGGCAAAAAAAAGGGATAAAAAAACATTGCTGGTTTGATCTGCTAGGTTGGTAAATTAAGAAACATCAAAGTTATAACCGGCTCGCCTCTGATCTCATGGGCCCCAATGCAGCTGGATGCCCTGTGATGGCCCTTAAGTCATGTACCAGCAAGGACAATTTAAAAAAAACAAAGCGGCAGGTGGCATGGTCTTACCGTACGTAGAGTGAACGCTTCTGGCTTGTTCTGAGGGAGCCAGAGCCGGAACTCATGCTGTGATTCATCATCTGTTCACGCAGGTCATGGATTTTTGCCTCAAATCGAGCGTACTCTGACGAGGGAAGGAAAGCAGGAAGATGTTAAAAATTGTCCGTTGTATGACCTGGTTCATACATAATTTATAGATAAAAGATTGTGTACTGCAGGTTCGCTGCGCTTAGATTTACATTGCAAGAATGACCCTGTTACGAGGCTAAAGTAGACCTGTGCAGCTTGACGCTCTCCTGATGTGGGATGAGGCTCTTCCCAAACAGTCTTGGATTTTAGGACTCAAAAAGGATTTGTCAAAAGTGCTACAAAAAAGGTATAAAATGCTATCAAACTGGAAGTGGTGGGGGTGAGCTCTAGCTATCACATGCAACTATGAGCAACATGCACATTATGACACACCTTGCTGCCTACTGTTCTGTCCTCCAGAGCCAGGATCCTGTTAGTGCTTCATCCCCCACCACTTCCCATGGTTTTCCTCACCATTGGACAGCATGAGCACAGGAAATACATTGATGGAGACACACAACACTATTCTACGCATGCCAAACATAAGCCAGGCCATGCGGTGCATGGCGCATGTGACGTGCTGTAGCTAGAAAACCAGTAGTATCATAGCTTGTCACTTCCTACTGCCCCCACACATTCCTACTGTCTCATCCCTATGATTGGCTGCCTCAGTAGCCAATAGTATTGTGCAAGAGGAAGAAAGGGGCAAGGGAAACTTCAGATGATACTGTCATGAGAGAAGTACGTAGGTTGTCATTGCTGGCCTCTTTCTAAATTTTTAGATCACTAATCACACCTATTATGTATGACCATATGGCATGAAAAAATTTAGAGCTATTGACTTCCTCGCTCATTCATACAACAAAAGGAAGCACTGCTTTAAATGGAGTCCTAAAGGGAAGTTGAGGTAACGGTGCTCAGGCTGACAGTGTCTTCCACTCAGAACCTGTCACTGGATACAGAGGTGAAAGAGATGAACAGTTGGCAACCCGAAAAGATCCAACTGTGAATATATTTATTTGCTACAGGGTGAATACAGCATAGATACACTTACGTGTTTCGGCCGTGAGACCTTAATCATAACTTTGACTAAGGCCACGCAGCCAAAAACGTTTAAGTGTATCTATGCTGTATTGACCCTGTAGCAAATAAACATCTTCACAATTGGGTTATTTCACTGTTTGTCTCTTTAAAGTGGTTCTAAAGCTTTGTTTTTAAAAAATAAAAATAACAAACATGCCCATACTTACATGGTCTGTGCAATGGTTTTGCACAGAGCAGCCTCGATCCTCTTCTTTTGGGGTCCCCTGCCAGCTCTTCAGGCCCCTCCTCTTCATCAGGTGCCCCCATGGAAAGCCACTTTTAGTGCGGGCTGGCTCCTAAGTCCCACTGCTGCGCCCATTGACACACAGTGGGTTGCGGCCCCGCCCTTTGCTTCCGTGTCACCGGATTTGATTGACAGCAGCGAGAGCCAATTGCTCCCGCTGCAATCAATCTGTCCAATGAGGAGAGAGACTTAGGCGAGAGACAGCGGCGAGAGCCGCTGCGCTCGAGCACATCGCTGGATTGGATAGGCACACAGAAGTTTTTTCATGTTAATGCATAAAGAACCATTTTAGAACCATTTTAACTTTAAAACTCATTCAGGTTGGTTCTCAAGGGAGGGCATTTCCCTTTCCCAAAAAAACTATCCTTCTACGCCATCATATCTCTTTGTGAAAGCACCTGCAAGATTGAGGAATCCATATGACACTCTGTCTTTTGCCTCTACTAAAGCCTCATCCTTGCTACCCCAACCAACTTGAAAAAAAAATGGAAGTCGGACTTGTCTATGACATTCAGATCCAAGCAACGTTGAAAGAGCTTTTTTTTCACACAAAAATCTTCCATCGCTAATAAATATCAAAAACAAGGTTTCAAGAAAATATCCCATTAGTACAGAATACCCACCACACTCCTTAAAATAAATAGATAAATACCAAAATCTCTGCATTATATTGGCGGTGCAAAGAATCCCTTGGCTCCATGTTACATACTGTATATTCAGGTAATGTAGCCTACTTCAACACCTTTTGGTTCTTGGTGAAAACCATCACATACCATAACTGGGATTTCTATACAAACAAACAATATATCTTCTACATTTCAACAACCTTCAAGTTGCCTTTTATACAGTAAATCCTCTTTATTGATTCATCTTTTAAATTAAGTCAGGGCATATATATATATATATATATATATATATATATATATATATATACATACACACAGTGGAACCTCGGATTACGAGCGTAATTCGTTCCAGGAGTATGCTCGTAATTCAAAGTACTCACATATCAAAGCGAGTTTCCCCATTGAATGCCAAATAATTAGTTCCGCATTGACTTCAATGGGATGCAATATCGCATGCGGCCAGAGGTGGGGGGCGCCGTAGAGCCTCAGAAACGGCTGAAAAGGCCCAAGGACACTTCGGATGACCTCGGCAAACCTCGGAAAGACTTTCTACCCGAGATTTGCCGAGGTCAGCCATGCTGTCCTCGGGCCTATCCGTGCATTTCCGAACAGCGCCGACCGGCGACGTTTGGCTCTGCTCGGCTCCGGCGCCCCCCCCAACCTCAGGCCAAAAGCGGTACTGCACATCGCTTTGGCCTGAATCTTGCTTGTTTTGCGAGACAACACTCGCAAACCAAGTTACGATTTTTAAAAATACAGTGCTCATATTGCGAAACGCTCGTTAACTGCGTTACTCGCAATCTGAGGTTCCACTATATATATATATATATATATTTCTCCTTGTGAAGGGGGTAAATAGCCTTGTCTCCGCCCCCCTCCTGTAGTTTTCTACAAGCAGTCTGTAGTGGGTGGGGCCTGCTGAGTCCCTCCCACAACTCTGCTCTCTCCTCTTCTGCAGGGTAAATAGCCTTGTCTCCGCCCCCCTCCTGTAGTTTTCTACAAGCAGTCTGTAGTGGGTGGGGCCTGCTGAGCACCTCCCACAGCTCTGCTCTTTCTCCTAGTGGATGACTGGCCTTGTCTCCGCCCCCCTCCTGTAGTTTTCTGTAGGCAGACTGTAGTGGGTGGAGCTGTTGGGCCCCTCCCACAGCTGTGCTCTCTGCACAGGCTATCCACTGCACAGTGATGATATCACTTCTACTTTCACAAGGTACTATCTGGGTTTGCAAAGGCATTTTAATACAATCAAAGTTATTTTTTTTTTATCCTTTGTGACAAAAGGATATATTACATTGACATTTTTGTGCCAGGGGTTTGGCTTTAAATACTGTATATGTTCAAAAATAGCATTCTTTACTAAAGAATGCTAAAATGCAGATGTCGGTAAATGGTTTTTGGAATGTTTAGTAGGTCTTGCAATTCCTTTTCACTTTGTGTTAAGAAGCAGGAAAGTTATATGCAGCGCATGCACTGTTTAAGCCATGACCCTCCGAATATGTCACCGGAATTGTGACATTAGCATTCAGTGGAGTGTGTGAAGGAATAGATATACCTGCGTGTTCTCCACTCACTGGGAGCTGCAGTTAGCGATTCCTGCTCTTCACTTATCACTGGACATAAAGACATGATAGCGGCTAGACAAAGCTTGTATCTGATTTTCTTTGGGTTTCTGGGATGCTGGAGAAAAAGTGCACCTTATGTTATACGGCTATAGGGTCTTGCTGGACTTCTGATCACAAATGTCACCTAATATTTCATTAACCACTTCTGGACCAAGCCGGTTTTTGACACTTGTAGCTTACATGTTAAAATTAGTAATTTTTGCTAGAAAAATACTAGGAACCCCCAAACTTTATATATATATCTATAGATAGATAGATAGATAGATAGATAGATAGATAGATAGATAGATAGATAGATAGATAGATAGATAGATAGATAGATAGATATAGAGATATCTATAGATATATATATGTATATGTATATAGATATATCTATATATATCTATATCTATATATAGATATCTATATCTATATCTATATCTATATCTATATCTATATCTATATCTATAGATATATATATATGCATCACGAGTATACCGTCCAGTCCTGGGCACCAGTCCTCAGGAAGGATGTGATGGAAATAGAGCGAGTACAAAGAAGGGCAACAAAGCTAATAAAGGGTCTGGAGGACAACAGTTATAGAGAAAGCCTACAAGCATCGAACTCATTCTCTCTGGAGAGGAGACGCTTAAGAGGGGATATGATAGCGATGTACAAATACCGTACTGGTGACCCTAGCATAGGGAAAAAAATTTTTCATTGAAAGGGAATTTAAAAAGACACGCGGATATTCGTTGGAATTGGAAGGGAAGAGGTTTAACCTTAAACTACATAGAGGGTTCTTTAGTGTCAGAGCGGTAAGGATGTGGAATTCTCTTCCACAAGCAGTGGTATCAGCAGGGAGTGTCGATAGATTAAAAAACTATTAGATGGGCACCTTAACGATCACAACATACAGGGGTATATGATGTACTATTGACATAAACACAAAGCACACTCACACACCACAGGTTGAACTGGATGGACTGATGTCTTTTCTCAACCTTACCGACTATGTAACTATGTAACATTTAACCCTTTGATCGTCCTAGATGTTAACCCCTTCCCAGCCAGTGTCATTAGAACAGTGACAGTGTATAGTGCTGTCACTGATCACTGTATTAATGGCACTGGTGATGGTCATGGGCAGTCAGTCAGTTCTCCCCAGCGTCAGTTAGTATCAGATTGCCCGCTGCACTATCGCAGTCCCATTATAAGTCGCTGATCACCATTAACAGTATATATATATAAAAAAAAATCATTATATACCATAGTTTGTAGACGCTGTAACTTTCACGTAAACCAATCAATATACACTTATGCCCCGTACACATGGTCGGACATTGATCGGACATTCCGACAACAAAATCCTAGGATTTTTTCCGACGGATGTTGGCTCAAACTTGTCTTGCATACACACGGTCGCACAAAGTTGTCGGAAAATCCGATCATTCTGAACGCGGTGATGTAAAACACGTACGTCGGGACTATAAACGGGGCAGCAGCCAATAGCTTTCATCTCTTTATTTATTCTGAGCATGCGTGGCACTTTGTGCGTCGGATTTGTGTACACACGATCGGAAATTCCGACAACGGATTTTGTTGTCGGAAAATTTTATATCCTGCTCTCAAACTTTGTGTGTCGGAAAATCTGATGGAAAATGTGTGATGGAGCCTACACACGGTCGGAATTTCCGACAACAAGGTCCTAT
This sequence comes from Aquarana catesbeiana, assembly GCF_042186555.1. Lineage (NCBI taxonomy): Eukaryota > Metazoa > Chordata > Amphibia > Anura > Ranidae > Aquarana > Aquarana catesbeiana. Next base: position 46,048,159 of record NC_133325.1, read on the forward strand.
CACACATTTTCCGTCGGAAAATCCGACCGTGTGTACAGGGCATTATTGTTTTTTTGTTTTTTTTTATCAAAGACATGATTATTATTATACAGTATTTATATAGCGCCGACAGTTTACGCAGCACTTTACATCATAAGGGCAGACAGTACAATTACAATACTATTTAATACAGGAGGAATCAGAGAGCCCTGCTCATTAGAGCTTACAGTCTAAGAGGGATAATAAGCATGTAGAAGAATAGATTTTGGCCAAAATTTATAAAGACATTTTTTTTTTTAAAATTCAAAACTTTTATGCCGCGTACACACGAGCGTACTTTTCGACCGGACTGGTCCGACGGACCGAATCCGGTGGACAATCCGACCGTGTGTGGGCTTCATCGGACCTGCAGCGGACTTTTTCGGTCGAACATCAGACGGACTTTAGATTTGGAAGATGTTTCAAATCTTTCCGACGGACTCGAGTCCGGTCGAAAAATCCGCTCGTCTGTATGTTAGTCCGACGGACGAAAACTGACGCTAAGGCAGCTATTGGCTACTGGCTATGAACTTCCTTATTTTAGTCAGGTCGTACGTCATCACGTACGAATCCGTCGGACTGTGGGGTGATCGTGTGTAGGCAAGTCCGTTTGTTAGAAAGTCCGTTGAAAGTCCGTCAGAAAGACCGTTGGACCTTTGATGCCGAAAAGTCCGCCCGTGTGTACACGGCATTAGTCTTTTTTTGTTTATTTTACAAAAAATAAAAAACCCAGTGGTGATCAAATACCACCAAAAGAAAGCTCTATTTGTGTGATAAAAAATGATATAAAATTTCGTTTGGGTACAGTGGTGCATGACTGTGCAATTACCAGTCACTATAGCGCAGTGGTGAATAGCAAACAATGACCTGGTCATGAAGGTAAAACCTTCCGGAGCTCAAGTGGATAAGGTCTGCATATAATTTTAGTTGTTTCTATCTAATGATTGTTCCGTCATGCTGTTTTCACTAAATCTTACCTCTACTTTTTACATTATAGGGTATTCTCAATATAAACTGCTCTAGTTGCTATCACATATATTAAACATACTATGCACTTTTACCATCTACTAACAAGGGAGTTCGTTATCTCCATAAACATAAACTGGAATAAATTTCACAGTCAAATCTCTCTTCACGATTCACGATTCAGCTCTAACTGAACTTCATCATCCTATTTAAAAAAAATGACTGCTGATTTTAATTGGCATTTTAGAAATCGGCGCATTTCGAGTTAATTGACATTTATATGATGTTACTTAAATCTTCAGGAGAGCTACCTGAAATGTACACTAAATTACCCCTTAGCTTACAATTAGCGTTACATCTTTTTCATAACACATGTTTTTTTTAGGTTGCTGTATGCGACAAAGCACCTTTATTAATTTATACAGCTACCACTTAATTATAACGATGTTCCCTGCAGTATATAGCTGAGGAGTGTGAAAATACCAAAATCTTCTCTATATGGGGTCACTGCTCTGACTTATTTTTTGGCATGGGAGAATTACTGCAGAAAACCATGGAACTGTGAAATTAGTCCTACCCCAAGGGACCATTCACACTTTTGTTACTGCACGTTTTTGTGCTTTTGAGGTGTGGTTGCGTTAAAGGACAGCACTGAAATAGGTCTCTTTTTTTTTTTTAGTTTACTTTTTTTTTTTAATGTAGAGCTTTCAGCCCCTGCCAAACCACCCCCCGCACATCATTCCGTTTTCATTAAAGGGGATCAGGCCTAGTGGCACATTGATTGGAGAGAAAAAGGAAGGAATCCCTGATGCCACACATCCATGCGTGTGGTGTGGTAGTGGGAGAGCCAACCTCAGCCTGGGCTCCTGCCAGGCCATGCGCCCCAGAGGTGAAACGAGTTGGGGTCATGGCCTTGCAGGGGCCCAGGCTGAGGGTGTCTCTTCCACTACCACACCACACGCATGGATGCGCGGTGTCGGGGATTCCTTCCTTCTTCTCTCCAGTGGTCACAGGAGCTGGGATGAGCTCCACTCCCTCGCCGGCACTCCTGCAGGAGCAGACCTATGCACCATTTATACTGCTCCCCAAACCATCATACGAGCCTGAGCGGCACACCAATTTTCCGCGGATCCTAGTTTCACATTTTTAGGAGGTGGCGCCTGAACCTGGAAGATGACGATGATATCACAGGAGAAAATGGCATCACAGGACCCAAGTGGTGGCTGCAGAGAGGTGGACTTTTGCAGAACAAGCTGGACACATTGTGTGGGTGAGAACCTGAACTGTTCAGAACCCAGCATCAGGTAAGCAGGTAAGCATGTGACCATATTTTGCAGAATGACTGTAGTCTTTGAAGCCCCCTATATCTATTCATTTGACCACTATTGCCTTAAACCAGTGTTTCTCAACATTTTCAGTCGAGGCACCCTTTAAAGTTATGGAAAATCTCGACGCACCCTCCCAAATTATGGAAAGTTTCGAGGCACCCTTTAAAATTTTGGAAGTCTTGAGGCACCCCTTTCTAAAATGTAAAAACTATTCTAATAGTTGTACATAATGCAGCAACATCCACACACATAGGACACCCAAGGTTAGAGATGCAAGTTGGTACTGACTAGTATTCCAATGTTTGTCTTCTTCCTCAGTTCTCCTCCATCACTCAGCTAACGTGACCCAAAAACTGATGGAGAGAAGCAGGGAAGGGTCAAACAAGCATGCTATGCAGGCGACTGACATCCTCCTTATCAACTGATGATGTCATTGGTCGTTAGCATGTCGGCAGCTAGAAGGTCGTGATGGTGCACAATGAAAACATGTGGCTTTGCGTAATTTAAAGGCAGGTTTAATCCACTGCTGCCTTGTATACAATTTTTGGGCAATTTTTAGGCATTTTGCACCTTTGAAGACACCTCAAGGCACCCCAAAAACAAACACTAATCCTTAACCCAACCCATAGAACCCATAGATCCAACCATTACGTTTAATGAAAACTTTAGACTTTTTCTTAAAGAGAACCTGTCATTGTGTTCATTCATGCAAAGTAGCACATTCTCTTTATATTTCATAAGGTATCTGCTACTAATACTTACCTTCCGCCAATTCCCCTGCTGTCCTGCGCACCCGGTGGAGCCCCCAGGAGAGAGTACCATGTAAGTTATATGCCATAGCTTATACAGGTCTAGGCCTGAAGCCTTCTCCTACCCCATGAGACAGTGCTTAGGCCTGGTGATTGGCTTCTTAGGTACAGCGCACTACATAGTGGTAAAAAGGGAAGAATGCCACACGTTCCCCTATACCTGGAAGTACTGGATACCTATAAGGGCTCAGTGCAGTGAGGACTATGACTTCAAACAAGAAGGCAGTCCTAAAGACAAGGCGGACTGAACTTAGAACTTCTTTTCCGCATAAATGTTCCTTGAACATGACATCCCGTAGTTATATGAAGGATAAGACCCAGGAAGGTAGGTATGAGAGGTAGACCTACCCACACCCTATAACATAGCAGAATTTAGTGTGAGCAGCACCAACACTGGAAGATCAGAGAATGATGTGCAGAAAGCAGGATGATCTTCATATCAGATAAAAACCCTGAGAAAATTAGGACTTTCCTCGCCAGCATGTGCAGATCTGCCTGCTGATCCTTTCCGTACATTTTGCTGCACATGGCATACTCCATACTGCCCATTCTGTTTACTGTGCTGTATATGAAATATGCCAGACTGCCACATTCCCTATACTGTGCTGTACATAGCATTCTCCATACTGACCATTCTGTACGCAGTGCTGTATATGACATAAACCAGACTGCCACATTCCCTATACTGTGCTGTACATGGCATTCTCCATACTGCCCATTTTGTGCACTGTGCTGTATATTAAATATACCAGGCTGCCCCATTCTATTTACTGTGCTGTACATGGCATACTCCATAATACCCATTCTGTACACAGTGCTGTATATGACATAAACCAGACTGTCCCATTCTGTACACTGTGCTGCACATGACACACTTCATACTGGCTCATTCTGTACATTATAATCTACATACTCCATACTGCCCATACTCTACACTGTGTTCTAGGTGACATATAGAGACTTCCCTATCCTGAACACTGTACTGTACATGACATACTCTAGGCTGCCCATTCTGTACACTTTGCTGTACGTGACATATACCAAACTTGGCCAGTCTGCACACTGTGCTATACATGATATAGTCCATACTGGCCCAATCTGTGCACTGTGATATACATGACATACACCAGACTGCCCATTCAGTACATTGTGCTATAAATGAAAAAACACTAGCTGACCCTTTCTGTATGGTACATACTGCTCCTGGTTATATACTGCCTAGCAGTAGTCATCACAGTATTTTAATATTATTAAACATAAGTTATTCATACCGCTAAGATATCCTGAATTCACCCTGTTCAATGAACAGAAATGCTTTGCTAAAGACATATATAAAGAGAGTGAGAAAGAGAGATTAGTAAGATAAAAGAGGAAATTAGAGATAGAATGAGAGAAAGATAAAGAGAACGATATCAGCCTCACAGTGACAGCCAGCTGGTTTGGAGTGTTTATTGGACATACAGTTGTGCTCAAAAGTTTGCATACCCTGGCAGAAATTGTGACATTTTGGCATTAATATTGAAAATATGACTGATCATGCCCAAAAACTGTCTTTTATTTAAGGATAGCAATCACATGAAGCCATTTATTATCACATAGTTTTTTGGATCCTTTTTAAATCATAATGATAACAGAAATCACCTAAATGGCCCTGATAGAAAGTTTACATACCCTGGAATGTTTGGCCTCGGTACAGACACAGAAGGTGGCACACACAGGTTAAAATGGCAATTAAAGATTCATTTCCAACATTTGTGGCTTTTTAAATCACAGTTAGTGTTTGTGTATAAATAGTCGATGAGTTTGTTAGCTCTCACGTGGATGCAATAAGCAGGCTAGACACTGAGGAGGTAGAAAAGAACAGTCAAAAGACCTGCGTAACAAGGTAATGAAACTTTAGAAAGATGGAAAAGGATATAAAAAGATATCCAAAGCCTTAAATATGCCAGTCAGTATTGTTCAATCACTTAATAAAAAGTTGAAAATTTGGGGATCTCTTGATACCAAGCCAAGGTCAGGTAGCTCAAGAAAGATTTCAGCCACAACTGCCACAGGAATTGTTCGGGATACAAAAAAACCCACAGGTAACCTCAGGAGAAATACAGGCTGCTCTGGAAAAAGATAGTGTGGTTGTTTTTAACCACTTCAGCCCCGGAAGATTTTACCCCCTTCCTGACCAGAGCACTTTTTGCGATTCAGCACTGCGTCGCTTTAACTGAAAATTCCGTGGTCGTGCGACGTTGCACCCAAACAAACTTGACGTCCTTTTTTTCCGACAAAAAGTGCTTTCTTTTGGTGGTATTTGATCACCTCGGCAGTTTTTATTTTTTGCGCTATAAACAATAAAAGAGCAACAATTTAAAAAAAACTCATTATTTTTTACTTTGCTATAAATAATGTAAATGCTTTACTTCGCTATAAATACCCCCAAAAATATATAAAAAAACTATTTTTTTCCTCAGTTTAGGCCGATATGTCTTCTTCTACATATTTTTGGTAAAAAAAAATTGCAATAAGTGTATATTGATTGGTTTGCGCAAAAGTTATAGCATCTACAAAATAGGGGATAGTTTTATGGCATTTTTATTTTTAATTTCTTTTTTTTATTAGTAATGGCGACGATTTTTATCGGGACTGCGACATTATGGCGGACACATCGGACAATTTTGACACTATTTTGGGACCATTGTCATTTATACAGCGATCAGTGCTATAAAAATGCACTGATTACTGTGTAAATGACCCTGGCAGTGAATGGGGTTAACCACTAGGGGGGGGGGGCGATGAAGGGGTTAAGTGTGTCCTAGGGAGTGATTCTAACTGTGGGGAGGATGGGCTTCAAGTCACATGACAGCGATCATCGCTCCCGATGACAGGGAGCGGTGATCTCTGTCATGACACAAGCCAGAACGGGGAAATGCCTTGTTTACATGGGGCATCTCCCCGTTCTGCGGCTCAGTGACGCGATCACCAGGAGACCGGCGGACATCGAGTCCGCCGGTCCCGCGGCCACGGTCACACTGTACGCGGCGGCGCACGCGTGCCTGCTATTCCCAGCTTTTAAAGGGGACGTACAGGTACGTCCATTTGCCCACTGCTGCCATTGTGCCGACATATATCGGCGTGCAGCGGTCGGCAAGTGGTTAAGGAGCACAATATGATGATGCTTGAACAAAAAGGAGCTGCATGGTCAAGTTGCCAGAAAGAAGAATTTACTTTACACAAAAAAGCCTGGTTACAATATGCCCAACAACACCTTGATAAACACACAAATCCCTGTTCTGACAGGGGAGGAGAAACAGATTGTCTGTTCCTACTAGGTAGGAACAGCGATCTGGCTCCTCCTCTAATCAGGCACACCCCCTCACAGTTAGAAACACCTCCCAGGGAACACATTTAACCCCTTGATCGCCCCCTAGTGTTATTCCCTTCTCTGCCAGTGACATTTACACAGTAATCAGTGCATTTTTATAGCACTGATCGTTGTATAAATGTCAATGGTCCCAAAAATGTGTCAAACGTGTCCGATCTGTCTACCGCAATGTTGCAGTCCCGCAAAAAAAACGCAAATCGCTGTCATTACTAGTAAAAAAACTAAAAATAATAAAAATGAATTAAATCTATTCCTTATTTTGTAGACGCCATAACTTTTGCACACACCAATCAATATACGATTATTGCGTTTTTTTGGGGGTTTTTTACCAAAAATATGTAAAAGAATACTTGTTGGCCTCAACTAATGAAGTAGTTTGTTTTTTAAAAACATTTTTGGGGATATTTATTATAGCAAAAATGTAAAAATATTGTTTTTTTTTTTTTAAATTGTCACCCTTTTTTTGTCTATAGCGCAAAAAATAAAAACTGCAGAGGTGATCAAATACCACCAAAAGAAAGCTCTATTTGTGAGAAAAAAAGGACGTCAATTTTGTTATGGGGAAAACGTTGCACGGCCGCGCAATTGTCAGTTAAAGCGACGCAGTGCCGTATCACAAAAAAATCTCTAGTCATTAAGGGGGTAAAACCTTCCAGGGGTTGAAGTGGTTAAAAACAACCACACCATCTTTTTAAGAGCAGCCTGTATTTCTCCTGTGGTTACCTGTGGGGGTTTTCTTTGTATCCTGAGCAATTCTTTCGCCAGTTGTGGCTGCAATGTTTCTTGGTCTACCTGACCTTGGCTTGGTATCAAAAGAGCCAAAACAGTACTGACTGGCATATTCAAGGCTTTGGATATCTTTTTATATCCTTTTCCATCTTTGTAAAGTTTCATTACCTTGTTACGCAGGTCTTTTGACTGTTCTTTTCTACCTCCTCATGGCTCAGTGTCTAGCCTGCTTAGTGCATCCATGTGAGCGTTAACAAACTCATTGACTATTTATACACAGACACTAATTGTGATTTAAAAAGCCACAAATGTGGGAAATTAACCTTTAATTGCCATTTTAACCTGTGTGTGCCACCTTCTGTGTCTGTACCAAGGCCAAACATTCCAGGGTATGTAAATTTTTTTTATCAGGGCCATTTGGGTGATTTCTGTTATCATTATGATTTAAAAAGGATCCAAAAAACTATGTGGTAATAAATGGCTTCATGTGATTGCTATACTTAGATAAAAGACAGTTTTTTAGCATGATCAATCATATTTTCAATATTAATGCCAAAATGTCACAATTTCTGCCAGGGTATGCAAACTTTTGAGCACGACTGTACCTGTGTTATGATGAGTTGGCGCTTTCCATAGCAACTGCTAATTTTGCAGGTTCATGCACAGTCAAGCACCGCTCATAATAATGCAAAATTGAATATTTACATCTGCCGGCCAAAAGAACCTAATAGAAATTATGCACTTGATGAGCTGGTTCTGCTTTGCTTTGCATGTTAAATGCAAAGTTTCTGTGAACAAAGGTACAATGATCTTCAAACATGAAACTCTGCTATATAAGACTGCCGGCTAAGTGGCTCTTATTATTACTCTGGCTTTCATCTTCTGCATTTATCTATCCCCAACTAGTTGCTTGCATGCTTTTGACCCAAACCAGACTTTCTCAACCTTCTCAACATGGAGGAATCCTCGAAATAACTTTCCTGTCTCAGCGAATCCTGCTAAATATTACTATATCTGCATCTCTTGGTACATTAGCAGGATGGTCAGCATGAAGAAAACTCCTTATATTGGTGGTTAGTGGAAATAATGCCCCTTACATTGGTGAGCAGTGGAAAGAATGTTCCTTACATTGGTGATCAGTGGAAAGAATGTTCCATACATTGATGGTCAGTGGGAAGAAAACTCCTTACATTGGTGATCAGTGGGAAGAATGCTCCTTACATTGGTGATCAGTGAGAAGAATGTCCCCTACATTGGTGATCAGTGGGAAGAATGCTCCTTACATTGGTGGTCAGTGGGAAGAATGTTCCTTACATTGATGGTCAGTGGGAAGAATACTCCTTACCTTTGTTGTCAGTGGGAAGAATGTCCCTTACATTGGTGATCAGTGGGAAGAATGTCCCTTACAATGGTGATCAGTGGGAAGAATGCTCCTTACATTGTTGATCAGTGGAAAGAATGCCCCTTACATTGTTGATCAGTGGAAAGAATGCCCCTTACATTGTTGATCAGTGGAAAGAATGCCCCTTACATTGTTGATCAGTGGAAAGAATGCCCCTTACATTGGTAATCAGTGAGGGGAATGCTCCTTACATTGGTGGTCAGTGGGAAGAATGCTCCTTACATTGGTGATCAGTTAGAAGAATGTCTCTTGCATTGGGAAGAACGTCCCTTATATTGGTGATCAGTGGGAAGAATGTCCCTTACATTGGTGATCAGTGGGAAGAATGTCCCTTACATTGGTGATCAGTGGAAAGAATGTCCCTTACATTGGTGGTCAGTGAGAGGAATGCTCCTTACATTGGTGGTCAGTGGGAAGAATGTCCCTTACACTGGTGATCAGTGGGAAGAATGCTCCTTAGATCGGTAGTCGGTAGGAAGAATGCTGCTTACATTTGTGGTGTTTGGGAAGAATCTCTCTTACAGATAGCTAAAAAGATAATTGATGTCAGTGGTTACTAATCTGAGAGGCAGATATTACTAATTGCTCGAGGGACCCCTACCAACCTCTGAAGGAACCCTTGTTGAGAAAGGCTTTTCTAAACTGTAATTGTTGTGATACAAAAAAAACATACATCAGTGTTTCCTTCAGTAAACATTGCATGCCCTAGTGATCAGTAGACTCAAAAATGTATAAGTGTGTGAAGTTATATGGCTCTATCAATTAGACATATTTGGAAGAATACAAAAAAGAGGACCTCTGTGAAGTCACTCCTTCACTGCGTGTCCTAGCTAAGCCAGTCTAAACCAGGAATAAACAAAACATTATTCCCATGAAGGCTTTCTCTCCTGGGTCAACCATAGTGGAGCATAGTTGTGGCAGGTATAGACAGAGCATGGCTCCCAGTGCTGAAAAGCGAGCCTGGTCCTGCCAACAAATTATTTTTGGTTTAGAGAACCAGCTAGTTTACAAACAGAACATCCAAGGTACTACAGACATGGAGATTAAATAAATAGGCTTTATTTAAAGATCTAAATGGCTCTGCCACTAAAGTTACTAAGTTAAGGGTTCGGCTGAAGTTTTTTTTTAAAACCAGATGTAAGCATTTGTAAGAAGGTGGAAAAAACCCGCAATTAACTTTACAAGATGCAAAAGGAACATTGTAAACAACCGGAATCTTACAAAAACACGATTTTGAAATGTATTGCAAGGATTGTGTCCTACCCCTGCTACAGAGCAGGGTTTCTCGACTGGGGTTGCACAAGAGGTCCCCAGGGGTTCTTTCACCATTGCAGCAGATTTATATTTACCAGCTTCACTGTTTCCCCTGCAGTTACCACTCATTGACAGACGGATACCTGCCCAGTGCTCTGCTTCTGGCCTCTGAAAACCTTTAGTTCCAGCCCCTGATGACCTCTAGTTCTGGCCCCTTGTGGCCTTTAGTTCTGGCCCCTGACAGCTTCTAGTTTCAGCCCCATATAACCCTTAGTTCTGGACCCTGACAGCCTTTATTTCTGGTCCCTCAAGGCTTCAAGTTCTGACCTCTGATGACCTCTAGCTCTGGACCCTGACAGCTTTTATTTCTGGTCCCTGACGACTTCAGATTCAGGCCCCTGATGATCTCTAGTTCTGGTCCCTGACAGCCTATAGCTCTGGCCCCTGACGATTTTAAGTTCTGGCCCCTGATGATCTCTAGTTCTGGTCCCTCATAGCCTTTGGTTCTGGCCCCTGACGACCTCTAGTTCTGGCCCCTGAAGGCCTTTAGTTCTGCCCCTTGGTGACTTCAAGTTTGGCCTCTAATGACCTCTGGTTCTGGCTCTTGGTGGCCTTTACTCCTGGTTTCCGATACCATACTGCGGAAGGTGGGACAAGAAGTGTCACAGAGCCACTGGGAAGGGAAAACATTTCCTGGCCTTAGTGGTGTCAATGGGAGAAAAACTACGTTGGTGTCCATCTAAGTGGAATGAAGGAAAGGAGGGGGGCTGGGAGGCTGTAAAACAATCTGTTGGTAGCAGAAACTGTTTTCAAAGCTCCTGGCTGTAGGAGATAACAGAAGGCATCTGCAGGCTTTGTTCTGCTGTTGGCTCACACTGGGAGTGCAGGTACACTTTCATAAATGTTACATTAATGTTTATTCCTGCAGAGCAAGCAAACCAAAGAGCAGCTCATCTATTCTAGCAGCAGAGACTGTTTTAGGGTGGGCTTCACTCTCAGATCCCAAGGCAGCAGACTACGGAGGATTTTGCAGATTTCTCACTCCTTGCATCAAAGCAAAGTCAAGTAAGGCATTAATAATACTGTTTTCTATTTTCGGTTTTACAAATGTGGTATGCTTGAATATGACGGTGTTTAAAATGCCAGCCTGGACAGCATCAAAGCTTACAGAATGTCTGCTTATTTATCCACTTCTATCTCCTCTGCTTAAAGAGGAACTTCTTCCCACACCCACTTTTCCATCCCCTTTCCCAGTTATGCTGGGTTCTCTTCAAAATACATACACAACTGTCCAGTGGTTTCAGAGTTGTACACTATTTAGATATCATAGCCTGTGTCCCATGCCACCATCTTGGTCCTCTTCAGCCAGCTGCCTCTTCTGGGTTCAGGCAGCCTGACCAGATATTGCACCATAGAGCTCAGCTCCTGCAGCTCCCCTTAGGATATGAGACAGGGGTCTGTAGGTGGGGTGCAGCATGGTGTGGCGGCAATAATTCACATAGTCAGGTGCAATAGAAAACTTGTAGTGAAGTAATGCAGCGACAGTTCACAACAAACCAAAGGGACGCCTGCCTAACTGGGTACACTCACACTTTCCAATATTGTGAAGAGAACAGGTTGACAGCATCTGTTAAGAGAGCAGAATGTGGCCTTGCCGCCTCATGCCCAAGCGGGATGAGGTCCATAGGAGTTACGACCCTACACTTTCACTCCTCGTCAAGATTCTTTCCTTGATGCTAGTACTGTCCCTAACAGGCAGGTACCTTTCCCTACACAGCCAACGTGCATAAAGTGCACCAAACCTGGAAACCAGGGCCTTAAATAGGCTCTGCATGACCCAAGATGGTTGCCACATGGGGTGGCAGCATCCAATTTGGGTTCTTCCCCGGTGACTCAGGAAACCATAGAGGAACTGTGTGCCTCTTGACTTCCTCTCCAGCTGCCGTTGTGGAGGAGTGCCACCTGCAGTGAAGAAAGTTGACTGCACCTGCCTACAAGTCTTCCATGGGGATGCAGGAGAAGGACATGTGCTGCTCGCCTAGACAAGAATGAAGGTTAGGGACTATAGATAAAATGAAAAAACATAAATAGCCCCAAAAATACAATTATTATGGACTTAATGTGTTATTGTGGAGCAAAGTTCTGCTTTAACTTTATATATTACCATAGATGGGAATTTAGCCGTGTTAACACAGCCCAGAGAGCCCTCTTTTTGCACCACAAAGTACTGAGGAGTTTGAGTGCCACTGTTAGCCCCATATAATATTATCACATAAAATATGGGGCTAACAGTGGCAAAGGAAAAAAATACCCTGACAAGGCTGACATTGGCGTGAGGATAAAATGACCATAGGGAGGAAAAATGCCTTGGTGTCCATGTCCATGGGATGAAAGAAGATCTCCATGGAATTAAAGAAGACTCTTGCCACAAATTATTTTATTTACTTTTATATCTACATATTTATTTTCACGCAGTATCTACAACTTCCAGATCATACTAAAGCACGAAGATCTGTAAATTAGAAAAAAAAAAATATGAGCGTTTCCCTAAAATCTCAAAAAAAATTTCAAGAGTTCCTCCGGGGTAAAAAGAAAAAAAAATGACAAAGGCCGCTAAGAGGAACAGCGAGGTAAAGATAATCACATCCTAATGGAGTTTCTTGACGACGATGTGCAGTATATGATTCATACTGTAGTTTCCTATCAGCTATATTTGTGAGTCATCTTCAAATCTGCAATGTACTGATTGTATTTACATATTGTTCTGTGATTGTGACAACCGGGCGGATTTGATAAACGACTCCTCCAAAACTCGGCAGATCAGCAAAAAATAGAAATTATTTTTTATGACTTTACTATTCCAATCAGTCAAGGAGTAGGTACATTTGCAATGGTGGAAGTCTAGTGTAACCACTTAAGGACCGGAAGGATTTACCCCCTTAATGACCAGTCCATTTTTTCCAGCACTGCGTCATTTTAACTGACAATTGCGTGGTCGTGCGACATTGTACCTAAACAAAATGTATTTCCTTTTTTTCCCACAAATAGAGCTTTCTTTTGGTGGTATTTGATCATCTCTGCGGTTTTTATTCTTTGTGCTATAAACAAAAAAAGACTGACAATATTGAAAAAAAAACTATATTTTGTACTTTTTGCTATAATAAAAAAAAAAATTCTTCATCAGTTTAGGCCAATATGCATTCTTCTACATATTTTTGGTAAAAAAAAAAAAAATCGCAATAAGCGTATATCAATTGGTTTGCGCAAAAGTTATACCGTCTACAAAATAGGGGATAGATTTATGGCATATTTTCTTTACTAGTAATGGTGGCAATCAGCAATTGTTAGCGGGACTGCCACATTGCGGCAGACAGATTGGACACTTTTGACACTTTTTTTGGGACCAGTGACATTTATACAGCGATTTATACAGCTAAAAATAGCCACTGATTACTGTATAAATGTCACTGGCAGGGAAGAGGATAACACTAGGGGGCGATCAAGGGGTTAAGTGTTCCCTAGGGAGGTGTTTTAAACTGTGGGGGGAATGAGCCTGACGGGAGGAGGAGAGAGATCGCTGTTCCTGATCACTAGGAACAGCAGATCTTTCTCTACTCCCCTGACAGAACGGGGATCTGTGTGTTTACATTGACAGATCCCTCTGATCTGGCTCTCTGTGGAGCAATCGCGGGTGGCCGGCAAACATCGTGGTCGCCAGCTACGCTCATCGGCTCCAGCGTGGCGTTCCCTATCGCTCTTAAAATGGCCGACGTACACCTACAGCGATTCGCCCACGAGAGCCAACCTGCCACAGTATAATGACGTTGGGTGGAAGCGGTTAAAAGAGATCTAAACCTTAACGCAATGACTTTTCTTTTCTAAAGCACTGTGGGGTGTATTTACTAAAACTGGAGAGTGCAAAATCTGGTGAAGCTGTGCATGGTAGCCAATCAGATTCCAAATTAAAGTAATTGTAAACAATCACCTTGTAAAACAACCCATTCAGTTTAAAATAGAAATGAAAGGCCAATTATTTTTGTATAGATCTAAAAAAAAAACATTATAAATACCTTTTTTATAAGTGATCACATTCCCCCTGTTCTCAGCTTCAAAAAAGCTGGGGGGAGAGGAGAAGCAAAAGCACACTGAGATTCCCAGTGAATGGCTGTACAGCAAGGGCGGGTCAGGACAAGTCTGATAATTTGAGGAGAGTACACTGAGTTCCCACCATAGATAGAGAACTGACAGGGGACTAGCAGGAACACCAGGGATTTCACATTAAAGATGTGTTCCAGCCTGGGGGAAAAAAAAAATAAAAGTCAGCAGCTACAAATACTGTAGCTGCTGACTTTTAATATTAGAACACTTACCTGTCCATGACGATTTTTTCAGATCAACTGTCGGGTGTTGCCGCCGCCATCTCCACTAAGGGGAATTGGAATTGGCTTCACAATCGGCCCTCTACTGCGCATGTGCGAAGCGCGCTGCGCTTACTAATTGGCTCGGCGGCAGGGGAAAGAGGAGGGGGGCCGAACTGTAGCACTGTCTTCCAGAAGTGGGAACAGGGGCCTGTCAAAAACAGGTATCCGTTCCCCCCTTCCTCTCTGCAAGGTGCCAAATGTGGCACCAGAGGAGGGAAGGAAGCAAACAAGTGGAGGTCCACTTCTGGTTGAAACTCCACTTTATGGGTGGAACTCCGCTTTAAGGAAGCACTACAAAGAGAATAGGATACTTTCTCATACAAGTACATGGTACAGCAGGAAGATTTCAGGAATATGAAGTGATGGGGTAACAAACGCTTTACGCTTGTTCTATTACAGCAGAGCTCCACCCAAAAGGGGGAGGATCCACTTGTTTACTTTACACCCCCCCCCCCCCCCCACTGCCACAACATTTCGGAGCCAGGCAGGACCCCTTCATCAGGCATGACGAGGGGGTCCTGCGTGGCTCCGAAACGTGGCACCTACCCTGTTGTGATGTAATCTTTCTGCAATAAAAGTTTTTGACTGTAATCCAAGATCCATGATGTGCTGGCGAACATATGTATTTATCTTTAACCACTTCCCACCCAAGGACGTCACATGACGTCCTTGAATTTCAGTGGGAATATCTAAATGATGCCTGCAGCTACAGGCATCATTCAGATATCCTCTTTTTCAGCCGGCGATTCTGTGCACCGTAAGAATGATCATAGCGGTAGTTCAGTCACTAGATCGTTCTTACAGGCGCCCCTTCCCGCCGCCCTCCAGATGGTCACTAGTCATCTCTATGACCTTCGCAGGCCCGGGCGCGACGTTATGACGTCACATCCGGGCCACGCTTGTAAACAAAACCGCTTTTGCGGCTGGAAAACATGGGATTGTGACATTTTTTTTTTATCTCCTGCTTTCCAGCCTGGAGGAGAGATGTGGGGTCTTATTGACCCCGCATCTTTCCATAAAGAGGACCTGTCACACACCATTCCAATTACAAGGGATGTTTACATTCCTTGTAATAGGAATAAAAGTGATCAAAAAAAAAATTAAAAGAGAAAGTGTAAAAATAAAAAAATAAAGTAAAACAGGCAATTAAAAAAAAAAAATGTTTTAAAGCGTCCCTGTCCCTGGTAGCTCGCGCACAGAAGCGAACCCACGCGTAAGTCTCACCCACATATGTGAACGCCGTTCAAACCACACATGTGAGGTATTGCCATGTGCATTAGAGCGAGAGCAATAATTCTAGCACCTCCTCTGTAACTCTAAAAAAAAAATTAAAGCGTCGCCTATGGAGATTTTTAGGTACCGAAGTTTGCGCAATTTTAAAATGTGACATGTTGGGTATCTATTTACTCGGCATAACTTCTTCTTTCACATTATACAAAAGATTGGGCTAACTTTACAGTTTTGTTATTTTTTAATTCGTAAAACATTTTTTTCCCCAAAAAAGTGTCTGAAAAATTGTTGCGCAAATACCGTGCAACATAAAAAGTTGCAACGACCGCCATTTTATTCCCTAGGGTGTCTGCTTAAAAAAAACATAATGTTTAGGGGTTCGGAGTAATTTTCTAGCAAAAAAATGATGATTTTTACATGTAGGATAGGAGTGCTAGAATAGGCCCGGTCCTTTTTTTTTTGTCCTTTACAATGCAAGTGAACGTTAGTTGCTAAGTGCCCTACCCCCCCTCCCCCCCCCCCCCCCTCAATTGCCCTGCAAAGCATAGCTAAAACTCCCACATCCTGGCTATGGTCTTATGACTTCTCATCCCTGCAGGGCCACTCCTGTGCCATATGTAACCTATTTCTTGAACAGATACTTTGGAATAGTGGTATTATTACTTTGTGATCAGAGCAACTGTGGTGAACTCCAAGAGAATTGGCCTTGGTGGGCTGGATACAGGAGAAGGGTGCAGACACAGAAGAAGGGTGCAGACACAGGGAAGGATGCAGACAAAGTAGAAAGGTGCAGACAAAGGAGAAGGATGCAGACACAGGAGAAGGGCGCAGACACAGGAGATGGGTTGCAGACACAGGGGAAGGGTGCAGACATAGGGGAAGGGTGCAGACACAGGGATAAGGTGGCAGATAAAGGGGAAGGGTGTGGGCACAGGAGAAGGGTGCAGATAAAGGGGAAGGGTGCAGACACAGGAGATGGGTGCAGATTCAGGACAAGTGTGCAGATACAGGAAAAGGGGGAAGATAAAGAAGGGTACAGACAAAGAAGAAGGGTGCAGATACAAGACAAGGGTGTGGACACAGGAAAAGGATGCAGACACAGGAGAAGGGTGCAGATACAGGAGAAAGGTATAGATACAGAAGTAAGGTATAGATACAAGAGAAGGGTGCAGATATATTAGAAGGGTGCAGATATGGGGGGGGGATAAAGGGGAAGGGTACGGACACAGGAGATGAGTGCAGACACAGAAGATGGGTTCAGACACAGGGGATGGGTTCAGACACAGAGAATGGGTGCAAACACAGGGGATGGGTGCAGACACAGGGGATGTGTGCAGAGGTGCAGACACAGGAGATGGGTGCATATACAGGACAAGAGTGCAGATACAA
Organism: Aquarana catesbeiana; assembly: GCF_042186555.1. Taxonomy (NCBI): domain Eukaryota; kingdom Metazoa; phylum Chordata; class Amphibia; order Anura; family Ranidae; genus Aquarana; species Aquarana catesbeiana. The sequence goes on from NC_133325.1 coordinate 46,065,078, forward strand.
GAGAAGGGTGCAAATACAGGTGAAGGAGGCAGATAAAGGAGAAGGGTGCAGAAACAGGAAAAGGGTGCAGATAAAAGAGAAGGGTGCAGAAACAGGAAAAGGGTGCAGCTAAAGGAGAAGGGGGCAAATAAAGGAGAAGGGGGCAGATAAAGAAGAAGGGTGCAGACACAGGAGAGGGGTGCAATTATAGCATAAGGGTGCAGATACAGCATAAATAAAAAGATAAAGGGAAAAACGTATGGACACAGGAGAAGTATGCAGGCACAAGAGAAGGGTACAGACACATGAGAAGGGTGCAGACACATGAGAAGGGTGCAGACACGGGGGAAGGATGCAGACACGGGGGAAGGATGCAGACACAGGAATAAGGTGGCAGATAAAGGGGAAGGGTGTGGGCACAGGAGAAGGGTGCAGATAAAGGGGAAGGGTTCAGACACAGGAGAAGGGTGCAGACACAGGAGAAGGGTGCAGACACAGGAGAATGGTGCAGATACAGGAGAAGGGTACAGATAAGGGAGAAGGGTGCAGATAAGGGAGAAGGTGGCAGATAAAGGTGAAGGGTGCAGACACAGGAGAAGGGTGCAGTTATAGGAGAAGGGTGCAGATATAGGTGGAAGATAAAGGGGAAGGGTGCAGACACAGGAGATAGGTGCAGACACAGCAGATAGGTGCAAACACAGGGGATAGGTGCAGATACAGGACAAGTGTGCAGATACAAGAGAAGGGAGAAGGGTGCAGGTGAAGGAGGCAGATAAAGGAGAAGGGTGCAGAAACAGGAAAGGGGTGCAGATAAATGAGAAGGGGGCAGACACAGGAGAAGGGTGCAGATATAGCATAAGGGTGCAGATACAGGATAAATAAAAAGATGGAAAAAGGAAAAAAGGTATGGACACAGGAGAAGGGTGCAGGCACATGAGATGGGTGCAGACACAGGGGAATGGTGCAGACACAGAGGAGGGATGTAGATAAGGGATAAGGTGGCAGGTAAAGAGGAAGGGTGTGAGCACAGAAGAAGGGTACAGATAAGGGAGAAGGTGGCAGATAAAGGAGAAGGGTGCAGACACAGGAGAAGGGTGCAGACACAGGAGGAGGGTGCAGACACAGGAGAAGGGTGCAGATACAGGAGAAGGGTAAGCAGACACAGCAGAGGAGAGGAGAGACACAGAAGAAAGAGGGGCAGATAATGTTGCTGTCTAGTCAATCATAACCCTCAGCATATTACCGTATATACTCGAGTATAAGCCAAGGCACCTAATTTTACCACAAAAATCTGGGAAAACATATTGACTCGAGTATATGCCTAGGGTGAGAAATGTGCAGCTACTGTAAGTGGAAAAGAGGGTCAACAATGCCCATTTGCAGCCTCACTGTGCCCATTTGCAGCTATAGGTCCCCTGAACTTCAAACTCAGTAGTTAAGGGTTCCTAGATGCCCCCTAGCTGCAGCCAAAATTTGGGGTCCCTGGACCCAAAAGGTCCCGAAATGTCATTGCTGCAGATGGACACAGTTGACCGACTTTGGGGCCCCGTATCTCGGGGCCACTTGGTGCTAGGAACCCCAAATTTGGTGTGCAAACCCAGTGGAACTAGCACGATAATATATCCAAAGCTGGGGTTCCTAGCCCTGAGATACAGGGGCCCCAAAGTCAGTTCGGAAAATGTCAAGCACTTTTCTGCAGCAGAGAATGGGTTTGCACACCAAATTTGGGGTTCCTAGCACCAAGTGGCCCCGAGATACGGGGGCTCCAAATGTCATTCTCTGCTGCAGAAAAGTGCTTGACTCGAGTATAAGCCGAGGGAGGCATTTTCAGCACAAAAAATGTGCTGAAAAACTCGGCTTATACTCGAGTATATACAGTATACTACGGGGGAAATGAGAGGAAAGTGTAGAATTGTTTTTTTAGAAAAAGCAGTTCTTCTGTGGCCAGACAGTAACACAACTCATTACTTCTTCTAAGGCATGTAATACACTTTTCTAACAACAATTCATATGAAAATTCTCAGTACATACATCATTTGAAAGTACTTCAAAAGTTTGTTTGTATTTAACATTGGATTTTGGACTAAACAGGTTTACAAAAACACACAGGACGTTCAAAAAAAGTCTTTCTGGACGTCGGATTGCTGGCAGGAAACTTCTGCTTTAAAAACGTGCTTTTTAACGTGTTTGTACGTGTTTTTTGAGTTTTTTTTTTTAGCCTCAGCGTTTTTGGGCGCTTTTGTAAAATGACACCAGCTTACAATTCAGCTCTGCAATGTAAAACAACTCTGAACGCTGATAAAAGCGCATTTATGCACATTTTTCAGCATTTTTTTTGGTCAGAAGAACTGCACTTGAATGAGATTTTAGGGCTTTCAGACAACAGCCCATAGACTCTCCTGCTGATAAACTTAAAAAAAAAAACATGTGCATGGACACATAGGATAACATAGAGGGGGAGTTTAAGGACTGTTAAAAAAAAAAAAAAAAAACGCCCAAAATCCAAAAACGTTTATCAGCCGCAGTGTGCAGAGGCCTTACGCTGTTAAAAATTACATTGTTTGAGAAAAATATTCCAACCCTCCCTTTTGAATTTTTTTATTACTGCTGTCAAAAACGAACGTCCCTGTATGTATGTGCGTCCTCTTCTCCTGCACCATACTTCCTTTATAAGCAGGAAATTAATGATTTTTGAAACTGTAGGTAATATGAATAGATGTCATTTGGTACACTGTTTTTTTTTTTTTTTTTGTTCCTTTTAATGACAGGTCAACTTTACAGGAAACCTCTCAGGAAATGAAAGATGGCCTAGATGTGCAGCTCACTAATTAAACCAAGAAGTATGTTTTCACCCAGCATGTTGATGGGAATATGAATGGTACAGAATAAAGCAAAGTTCATCCTATGTTTGGTCCTGTTGAATAATGAATTAAACGCAGTGTCCTATTTATTCATGCATAAAGGAGTCACAGAACACAGAAAAAAGTAACACAGCTAACCCCCAAATGTATAATTGCATCCAACTCCCCATTGATCGAGGAGCGGACTCTCAAACTGCATACACTGCACCAGAAAGAAAAAAAAGATTACATGGGGCCAGCAAGTGATATCAGCTAAAACGTCTTGGTCTAATATAAATATTGTAATTATTAATTAATTCAGCTTTAGATTTAGTGATGACCTTGTCTTTGCTTAACCCCTTCAGCCCCGGAACATTTGGCTGCTGAATGATCAGGCCATTTTTTTGCGATTCGGCACTGCATCGCTTTAACTGACAATTGCGCGGTCGTGTGACGTTGCACCCAAACAAAATTGACATCCTTTTTTTCCCACAAATACCTTTTGGTGGTATTTGATCGCCTCTGCGGTTTTTATTTTTTGCGCTATAAACAAAAAAAGAGCGTCAATTTTGAAAAAAAAAAAACACAATATTTTGTACTTTTTGCTATAATAAATATCCCCATTCTTTTTTAAAAAAAAAGCAAATTTTTTGACAGTTTGGGCCGATATGTATTCTTCTACATATTTTTGGTAAAAAAAAACGCAATAAGCGTATATTGATTGGTTTGTGCAAAAATTATAACGTCTACAAAATAGGGGATAGATTTATAGCATTTTTATTATTTTTTTTTTTTTTTTTTTTACTAGTAATGGCGGCGATCTGCAATTTTTATATCAGGACTGCGACATTATGGCGGACATGTCGGACACTTTTGACACATTTTTGGGACCATTGGCATTAATACAGCGATCAGTGCTATAAAAATGCACTGATTACTGTAAAAATGTCACTGTTACGGAAGGGGTTAACCACTAGGGGGCGATCAAGGGGTTAACTGTGTTCCCAGCTATGTGTTTCTAACAGAAGGGGACTGACTAGAGGAAGTGACAGATCGCGGTTCCTAGCTATTGGGAACACACGATCTGTCATTCCTCACAGAGCGGAACACGGATTTGTGTGTTTACACACACACTTCCGTGCTTTGCCTCTCTTGCCCACGATCGCTCGTGGCCGACGGTCATCACGACTGTCGGCCACGAGCATCGGCACCCCCGCACTTCAGCGCGTGCGTCTGCTATCCTGATCCCACGATCCGACGTATAGCTACGACGGCTCGCGGGATCGTGCCGACCTGCTGCAGTAGAATTAACGGCGGCTGGTCGGCAAGCGGTTAAAGTGGTTCTAAAGGCTGAATGTTTTTTTACCTTCATGCATTCTATGTGCAGTGCCCCCCCCCAATCCTTACTTGAACTCCATCCGATCTAGTGATGTTCACGGTAGCCTTGGCTGTCTGGGGACTCTCCCTCCTCATTAGCTGAGACAGCAGCAAGAGCCCACTGGCTCCCGCTGCTGTCAATCACAGCCAGTGAGCCGATGAGGAGATACCGGGAGGCAGGCCTGACCCGCTGCTCAGTGGGGTTGATTTACTAATGGCAAATAGACTGTGCAGTTTGCAAAGTGCAGTTGCACTCTGCAATTGCAGTTGCTCCAGAGCTTAGTAAATGAGCAGAAGCTCTGTTGACTTCCATCATCCAACCATGTGCAAGCACGAATGCTGTTTTTTTTATTTTTCTGGCACATGATTGGGTATTCTTTGGAAAGTGAAGCTTTACATCATTTACTAAATTCTGGAGCAACTGCACTTGCAGAGTGCAATTGCAGTTTGCAAAGTGCACATTCTATTTGGCTTTAGTAAATCAACCCCATAGTGTTTACTGAACTGTGATTGGCCTAATCCCTTAATTACTAATGTATGTGCATGCTGCTATTTACTGCAACCCCTGACAATATATTGGGTTTGATTATCACTAACCAGTCTGATATTTGCTTTTTGATACTGAACCTTAGTTGTGTGCAGAATATCTATATTTTTGTTCCCAGTAGCAGTGTAGTATCCATTTGCTTATCCTGGTGTGTCAGTGGGGCGGAGGTTGTCCTCAGAGTCGAGGCAGAAGAAGAGAGAACCCAATCTACCAAGCGGCTCCTGCGGGGTGGTGCTACATATTGTTTAAAGGGCCACCTTTGGGAACAATGTTGGGGAAGAGTGCCAGCTGTGCACCATCATCCACATTTCCCCTAGCAAAGCCAGAAGATTACAATATCAAACCTTCATTAAGCTTTAGAGATTAGTAATCCTTTTCTATTAAACACCCCCAGACTCCCCTGAGCCCGTCCTAAAGTTCTAGGCCAGACCTGTGCTGAAATTTGCCTTCACTGATGCCAACAAGATATTCTGACCATAAATCTTCACTGAATCCAAAAACGACAAGTTTTACATTCTGGCTCATCAAAGGAATTCTCAGGAGCGATATAATTACATTCCTGTTAAGACTGCTAGTTTCCTTCACCTGGATCTCTCTGCATTTCCCTCCGTCCTTTGATCTTCTAATCCACTGTATTTGAATAAACCATAATCCAACATTACCAACTAGGTATTAAATTAATCGAGCATCTAAAGGGTATAAGGAGCTGTGTCCTACTACAAGGCAGAAATGAAATTGTTTTTTCCTCTTTCATTTTTTATATATGTCAAGCTTTGGATGGCTACAGCACACCTTACATAATTTCTTGCGTAATCAATTTGCTCAGAGATGGGCTCTAAAGGTTTTCATGTTAACAAAAGATATGTTTCGGGAGGGGGCAGTTATTCTGGCATTCTCATTTCTTTTTCATTTTATTTTATGTTGATAGGACCTTAAGTTTGAGGTCCTGCAAGTGCAGCATACAGTGTCAGGCCTCTGGCCAATTTTACTGTGCTGTATCCACTGCAGTATCTTAATTCTTGAAGTAAAGAGAGACTCCCACAATTGGCTTCTAGAACGAGAAGCCTGGGGGATTCATGAATTAGACATGAGAATGCAAAATGAGATGAATTCTGGCTCAATTCTGGCTCCCACAGACTGGCTACAGTATGTGCTCGTGTGGTACACAGATTAGTCCTTTCAATTTGAGAAGGTGCTCCTAACGACAACTCATTATGTGTATAAAAGACACCTGTCCACAAAATCTTTCTTCCATTCAAACCTCACCATCATGGGCAAGACCAAAGAGCTGTCAAAGGACTTCGGGAAGAAGATTGTAGACCTGCACAAGGCTTGAATGGGCTACAAGACCATCAGCAAGAATCTTGGTGAGAAGGAGACAACTGTTGGAGCGATTATTCACAAATGGAAGAAATACAAAATAACCTTCAATTGCCCTCGGTCTGGAGCTCCATGCAAGATTTTGCCTCATGGGGTAAGGACGATCATGAAAAAAGTGAGGGATCAGCCCAGAACTACACGGGAGGAGCTTGTAAATGATCTCAAGGAAGTTGGGACCACAGCCACCAAACAAACTATTGGTAACACAATGCGCCGCCATGGATTGAAATCCTGCAAGGTCCCCCTCCTCAAGAAGGTACGTGTACAGGCCTGTCTTTGCCAATGAACATTTAAATGATTCAGAGAAGGATTGGGAGAAAGTGCTGTGGTCAGATGAGAACAAAATTGAACTCTTTGGCATTAACTCGACTCACCGTGTTTGGAGGAAGAAAAATGCTGACTATGACCCTAAGAACACCATCCCTACAGTCAAGCACGGAGGTGGAAACATTATGTTTTGGGGCTGTTTCTCTGCTAAAGGTACAGACTGACTTTGCCACACTGAGGGGCCAGTGGACGGGGTCATGTAAAATCTTGGTTAAGAACCTTCTTCCCTCAGCCAGAACACTGAAGATGGGTCATGGATGGGTCTTCCGGCATGACAATGACCCAAAACATTCCACCAAGGCTACAAAGGAGTGGCTCAAGAAGAAGTACATTAGAGTCATGGAGTTGCCTAGCCAGTCTCCAGACCTTAATCCTATGGAAAACTTATGGAGGGAGCTGAAACTTAGAGCTGCCAAGCGACAGCCAAGAAACCCTAAGGATTTTGAAAATATCTGTAAAGAAGAGTGGACCAATATCACTCCTGAGATATGTGCAAACCTGGTAGCCAACTACAAGAAACGTCTTACCTCTGTGCTTGCAAAAAAGGTTTCTACTAAGTACTAAGTCATGGTTTGCTTGGGGATCAAATACTTATTTTACTCACTGAACTGCAACTCAATTTATAACATTTGTATCATGTTTTTTTCTGGATTTATGGTTGATATTCTGTCACTATCATTTAAAATACACCTATGATAAAAATTATGGACCCTTCATATCTTTGTAAGTGAGCAAACATAAAAAATCTGCAGGGGATCAAACAATTATTTTACCCACTGTATGTTCATTGTCCTCGGTACATTTGGGCCTAGCCTTGCTCATTAAAACTGTCCAGTTGTACCTTCTATCACAATGGCAATTGTTTCACAAGGATTTGAGGGAAAATATACAGAGACATAGATAGCAATAAAAATCTGAGTTCTAGCCTTCTCCTACCCTACAACTAAAAAGAAAGCATTTTTATTTCTGTCTGTACTTTTTAGTGCTAATAGGGACAGAGAGAAGAAAAATTGGAAGCTGGGCACTGCGCCAATGCCAAAATATAAAAAAATACTATAAAACCGGGAAGAGGGCTTTTTGATGTGGCTTTAAGGCTTTAGGACAACTTTAAAACTGTACAAATCCTTTAAATACCATTGTTGGGGGATGCCTTAATTTAGTATGTGGTGTTACAGAACATCACAATTTTCAGGTAAAATTTCAGTGACAGCGTACACTGACAGCACATATTTGGAGGTGAAATCATTTTTTTCTTCTGTAATTGGCTTGGGTTACATGCAGTATCCAAATCTGATTTATCTCAATTCGAAAAATAACGTTTTTTTTTTCAGGTAGCCTTAGCGGAGACACATGCTTTTTCATAAAGTGGTAATAGGCTTGCCATCAGATAGAAATCGGCCTGGCATTCCCTGTTCTCACTGATGCAAAACTGTCCTGCCACTGGCCAGTTTGTGTCAAACTCTATTAGGTATTGGGATACTGCAGGTGACACAACAGCAGTGTAAAATTGGCCAGCAGCAGGACAGTTTTAATGAGCAAGGCTAGACCAAAACTTACTGAAGACAAAAAGCACAGGCTGGGGTTTACCTACATCAAGGGAATGCAGATGATACAGCAGTGTAAAACTGGCCAGCAGCAGGACAGTTTTAATGAGCAAGGCTTAGTCAAAATGTACTAAAGAGGGGATGCTGATAATACAGCAGTGTAAAATTGACCAGCAGCAAGACATTTTTATGGAGGAAGAATCAGTTGAAGTGTACTAGAGACAGGCAGGTGTTTTAACTACAAGAATAAGGATACCAGAGATGATTCAGCAGTATAAAATTGGCCAGCAGCAAGACATTTTTATTAGGGTTGCACCAATACCGATATTGGTATTGGTATCGGTATTGGTGCCGATACTAGGCATTTACACAAGTATCGGTACTTCTTGCTCAGTTGGTCCTCGTAGTTGTGGGGCCATTAGTGCTGTGTTGGGAGTGCTGTGTTTCTTCATTATTTGGTCTCATCCAGATGATAATATTACGCAGCACACTGATAGATGATGGCGACCCCCCTCCCTGCTCCTCCTAATCTTGATCTCCCTAAATCTCCCATAAATCGGTATCGGTAATTGGTATCGGCGAGTACTTAAAAAAGTATCGGTACTCGTACTCATTGCTAAAATAGTGGTATCGGTGCATCCGTAATTGTTTTGGAGGGAGAATCCCTTGATCTTTACTAGAGATAGGCAGCTGTTTTAACTACATGAATAAGGATACCAGAGATGATGCCAGCAGCAGGGCAGTTTTACTGAGCAAGGCTAGGCCAGAATTTACTAAAGACAAAGAGCACAGGCTAGGGTTTAAAGCGGTAGTAAACCGCTGAAACCCCCCCCCCCCAAAAAAAAAAACCTGCAAGACAATAGCATAATGTGCTAGTATGCATTGCATACTAGCATAATATGAAATACTTACCTTAGAAGGAAGCCCCCACAGCGGGACCGGTCACTGCTGAGGAAGCTGACATGTTCCCTAGTCATTTCTAACCGGGTTTGCGGGCTCCAGCACTGTGAGTGGCCCAAGCTGTGATGACGTCATTCCTGTGCATGCGCACGGGTGTCCTCCATTCCCGCAAGGAGTTCTGAAGGTCCGGCACAATCCGCTGGAACTTCAGCGGCTGCATGCAGGGTGAATATCTCCAATATCGTGCAGGTTTAGGAGATATTCATTTTACCTACAGGTAAGTCTTATTATAAAAAAAAATGACCAAGCGGGGTATACAACTGCTTTAACTACATTAAGGGAATGCAGATGATACAGCAGTGTAAAATTGGCAAACAAAAAGACATTTTTAAGAAGGGAGAATCCGCTGAAGCATACTAGAGACAGGCAGAAGTTTTAACTACAAGAATAAGGATACTAGAGATGATACGGCAGTATAAAATTAGCCAGCAGCAGAGCAATTTTAATGAGCGAGGTCCGGCCAAAATTTACCAAAGAGAAAGAACAAAGACTGGGGTTTTAGTTCATGAATTAAAGGAATACAGATGAAACAGCTGTCCGTCAGCAATACGCTTTTAATCAGGGATAATAGGCCTAACCAATGTGTGCTTAACTTTTATTTTTACTATGAGGATAGAGGGGTGCATTGAAAATCAGTGATTTAGTTTGAGTTGGATTAGGTAAACACTATTCTTGCACTTTTTTTTTTCTTTTAAACAAAGAACTAATGCTAGGCAAAGAATGAAGAGAAAGAGATAAAGAGTCCCTGAGGACTCTCACGTAAATCTCTTCTGATGAAAATTTAATTTCCCTGTTTTCATAAAATGAACAGGTCAGTAATTCCGGAAACAATGTTCCAGTTTCGCTTGTCCATCTGTTATATTCATATGTATAAAATAAATTTATTTTTAATCTGATTCAACCCCTTTTTACACTCATCTGAAGTTATAGATACGGAATTCCCACATCTTGCCTCGGTACTCTGTATACCAACAGAAATAAATAATTCACAGAACATGTCAAGCAGCAAAGATTAAAGGGCATGTGCCAATCCAAATACTGCCCAAATCTCTTTCATCTCGCATCAAAGCTGGCAAGGTTAGTGTGCGGGTTGCCTCCTGGATAACAAAGAATTGACATGCCTAGAAGCAACTGATAAATGTTCTAATAAAAGAAAAAGAACAAACATTATCACAGTGAAGATCCATTTCATAAGATTGAAGAGAAAGTCTTTCTATGATTAATTCCAGTTGAAGTATAACAAAAAATGATTCCTGGCCATTTGCTTAGTAAAAATAAGTTAGTTCTAATGATGTGGGCCCCATCTGTGGCTGCCGTAGCGTTTGTTACATATCTTATAGGGCTTATTTCCACATGGCACTGTGACTGTTTTTTTTGCGCACTGGAGAAATGCCAATCACGTTAGATCACATAGAAAAACATGTATTTTTTTTTATATGCCCAGTTCACGCTGCAATGCAGCCAGGATGTGTTGTGCAGTGTACTACAGCAAAGTGTGGATGTTGCATTTTACTGCAGCCCACAGGGAACTTTCACATGTCAACGCACAGCAACGCACAACGCTACTATGTGGAGACATAAATGAATTGTCACTTTGTGACACTTCAAATAAGGTTTTTTTAGAAAAAAAGATGACAGTCCATTCTCGGGCCTCCAGGACTGTGATAGGATTACTATTATTCTATGCAAGGAAAATTATTCTTCTCCAATGGAAATCTCCATCTGCCCCAACTTTAACCATGTGGAAAAAATTTGTTAACACTAATTTACCACTGTACAAGGCCACCAATTTAGCGAGAGGATGCCCTAAAAAAGGTTTGGGACATTTGGGTAGAGGACCTGTCTACTAACACTGACCCTCCGAGCTAGTATACGAACAAAAAAACAGGTGAACATGTGTATAGGTGAACCCACATCTTATCCGCATGTCTAATGCCCCGTACACGCGGTCGGATTTTCTGGCGGAAAATGTTCGATGGGAGCTTGTTGTCAGAAATTCTGACCGTGTGTAGGCTCCCTCGGACATTTTCTATCGGAATTTCCGTCACACAAAATTTGAGATCTGGATCTCAAATTTTCCGACAACAAAATCCATTGTTGTAAATTCCGATCGGGTGTACACAATTCCGACGCACAAAGTTCCATGCATGCTCGGAATCAAGCAGAAGAGCCGCACTGGCTATTGAACTTCCTTATTCTCGGCTCGAGCCAACATCCGTCGGAATGTCCGATCGTGTGTACGGGGCATTAGGGTTGTGACTTCCATTTTTGTCAGTTTTGCTTAATGTTATCCCTGAGTAGCTGATACCAATAATATACCACCAACTTCACCTGTTATTGGAGCATGTAGTTTTGTCCTAGTGCCAATAGCGGCACTACTGTTAAGGTTTTATTTTTGATATATTGTTTATTTTATTGCGATGTTACGTGCTGAGCCTGGGTATGCCCAATAGGATCTGTTTTGTATTTTAAAATGAAAAACTCAAAAAAAAGATTAAAAAAAAAAAAAAGATGACAGTGCGATGTGCTGAAATGCGCATGACACTACTCCTTCACTGTAGCTCTGACAGCTAGCCACATGCTAAAACAGAGCGTTTAGCATGCAATCAGTGTAAACAAGCCACTACACTACACTGTTTCTCTCTGTGGAGACGGCCATCTCGGTAGAGGCAGGGCTTTGTTTCCCCATGTCAGAGCCTCCAGCAAATCTAACAGTGAGCAGCACACGTGGAGGCGGACATCTTGGTAGAGGCAGAGCTTTGCTTTCCCATGTCAGAGCCTCCAGCAAAGAGAACAGTGAGCAGAACAAGTGGAGGCAGACATCTTGGTAGAGGCAGAGCTAGGGTTGCCACCTGTCCAGGATTCACCCGAACAGTCCGGGTTTTGGACCATGTGTCCGGGGTTCAGACTGCATGAAATCCGGACACATTTATTCACACTGAACTGTGGCTAACTGTCCCGGGCAGGAGGAACACTTTACTACCCCCCTCCCCCCTAGTCAGTGGGATCTCTGCCCCTCCACAAAGTCAGGTGATCTGTTGATTTGCCACACAGAGCACTAATCAGAAATGGCCAGATCCTCTGGCCCCCTCCCCCTAAGGAGGGAGGAACATTTGTGTGGATGGAGAAATCTGTTTTTTGCATTCAGTCCCCAAATCATAGGTATTGGAATAGTTTTATTTTTTAATTATTGTTCTGAGGAGACTTACTTGTGGCTCAGCATTGTAAGCATATTTTATGGGTACAAGAATGTTCGTAATTGGCTTTCAGAAAAGGTGGCAACCCTAGGCAGTGCTTTGCTTTCCCATATCAGAGCCACCAGCAAAGAGAACAGTGAGAAGCACATGTGGAGGTAGCCACTTTGGTAGAGGCAGGGCTTTGCTTCCCCATCTCAGAGCCTCCAGCAAAGAGAAGAGTGAGCAGCACATGTGGAGGTGGCCAACTGGTTAGAGGCAGGGCTTTGCTTCCCCATGTCAGAGCCTCCAGCAAAGAGAACAGTGAGCATCACATGTGGAGGTGGATATGTTGGTAGAGGCAGGGCTTTGCTTCCCTATGTCAGAGCCTCCAGCAAAGAGAACAGTGAGCACCACAGTAGTGACATTACTAAATCTCACTCCAAATCTCCTGAGACTAGCAGTCAGAGGGAGCAGTGCCTTAAATTATTATTATTATTTATTATTATTATACATGATTTATATAGCGCCAACAGTTTGGGCATCGCTTTACAACATTAGGGCAGACAGTAAAGTTACAATACAATTCAATACAGGAGGAATCAGAGGGTCCTGCTCAATAGAGCTTACAATCTAGACAGGAGGGTCAAATGATTAAAAAGGTAATAACTGTGGGGGATGGGCTGATGAAGAAAATGAAAGAACAGTTGTTAGGTGGAGGCAGAATAGGCTTCTCTGAAGAGAAAAGTTTTCATGGAACGTCTAAAGGTGGATAGAGTTGAAGATAGTCAGACAGATTGGGGTAGGGAGTTCCATAGGATGGAAGAGGCTCGGGAAAATTTCTGGAGGCGGTTATGGGAGGAGGTCACGAGGGAGCTAGAGAGCAGGAGGTCTTGGAGGAACAAAGAGGACGATTTGGTTGGTATTTTGAGACTAGGTTAGTGATGTAGCTGGGGGCAGAGTTAAGGATGGATTTGTACGATAGTGTTAGTATTTTGAATTTAATTCCTTGGGTGAGTGGCAGCTAATAGAGGGATTGGCAGAGAGGGGTAGCAGACGCTGAGCGGTTTGTAAGTTGGATGAGTCTGGTAGGCAGCATTCATGATGGACTGAAGAGGGGATAGTCGAGGAAGGAGTTGTAGTGAAGTGAGTGAGTGAACTAGGAGCTTTGTGGTTTCGTTGGTTAGGAAGGGACGTATTTTGGAGATGCTGCGGAGATTGAGGCGGCAAGCTTTGGAAAGCGATTGGATGTGGGGCCGAAAGGAGAGTTCAGACTCCAGCATAACACCTAGCATCTTGGCACGTGGGGAAGGGTTGATGGTTGTGCCATTGCTCTGGACAGAGAAGTCAGGGGAAGAGGCACGTGGGGGTGGAAATATTAAGAGCTCGGTTTTGGACAAGTTGAGTTTAACCACTTCAATACCAGGCACTTTCCCCCCTTCCTGCCCAGGACAAATTTTTAGCTTTCAGCGCTGTCGCACTTTAAATGACAATTGCGCGGTCATGCAACACTGTCCCCAAACTAAATGTTTATCATTTTCTTCCCACAAATAGAGCTTTCTTTTAGTGGTATTTGATCACCTCTGCGGTTTTTCATTTTTGCGCTATAAACGAAAAAACTATTTTGAAAAAGTAAACTGATGGGCACGGATAGGCGGCACTGATAGGCAGCACTGACGACACTGATAGGCGGCACTGATGGGCACTGATAGGTGGCACTGGATAGAGAGCACTGATGAGGAGCTACTGACAGGCATTACTGATGGGGCCCTGATTGGTACTTTTTTGGGCACTGTTGTGGGCACTGTTCTGCACTTTTATGGGCACTGACATGCTTTATAGAGTTGGACAGGCTGGCAGGTGATGGGCATTGATTGACAGCTGATGGGCACCTTTTGATGGGGGCTGTGTTGATTATCAGCACAGACCCCCCCCCTCCCGACAGGGAGAGCCGCCGATCGCCTCTCCCTGTCAGCGTGAACAGAGGAAAGCCGTTTACCGGCACTTCCTGGTTCACGCGATGATCAGCTGTGATTTGTCACAGCTGATCACGTGGTAGACTGACACACCGCAACTCTGATCGCCGCGCTGTGTGCCCCCGCGGGCGCGCGCCGGGTCTATTTTCCTGATCACTTCATATGACGTCCGATCAGGATAAAGAAACCACTTTGCTGCCGTCATTTTGCCATACGGCGGGCGGCAAGTGGTTAAGGAAGTGGTGTGACATCCAGACTGATATATCTGTTAGTAAATTAGTGATGCGTGAGGAGACTGATGGAGTGAGTTGAGGGGTAGAGAGATAGATTTGGATGTCGTCAGCATAGAAATGATTTTGAAAGCCATGGGAGGCTGACCCACGGAGGAGGTGTAGATTGAAAATATGAGAGGTCCAGGAACAGAACCTTGAGGAACCCCAACGGAGAAAGGAAGGGGAGAGGAGCAAGTAGAATTGTAAGTGACAGTGGGATAGGTAGGATGGAAGCCAGTGAAGAGCACAGTCATGGAGACCAAAGGAGTAACGTTTTTTAAGGGGGTGGTCAACCGTATCAAAGGAAGCCAAAAGGTCCAGTAGGGGTACAGAAAAATGTCCATTAAATCTCTCAATACAGCTATACAACTATAAGGTTGCGGGCACTGCCAGCGCTCACATACTAGGAAGTGCTCTTTTCTTTTTTTTTTTTCCAGGAAGAATTCCAGACAACAGGTATATTTTCAGGAAAATTCTTACTCAAAATTATTATTTTTTTACATTTTCCGTTTCGAATTTAGCTCCACTTTAAGGAAACCTGTTTTCATTTTTTTTTTTTTTCTAGCAAGCTTACGGAAGCAGAGAGGACAAATTAATTGAAGCCTCTCCTTGCTTCCACGACTCATGGAGATAAGCTCATGACAGAGCAGTGAGTTATAATTTCATTTGCCCCAGTGCCCAGCAGCAGGTCTAATAGAGCTCTTTCACTTACAATCGATTACAATGCGAGCCCGACATAAAAGCCCGTAGCTAAGCGCGGTTTAATGTATCCCACTCTCGCTTTTGTTTTGTAGAACTTTCCACATTTTTAAACTGTCAGTAATCTTTTTATTTTTAGAACGGCATACATAATTGGCACTTAAAAATAAAAAGAAGAAAAAGAAATGGTTTGATGTCCTGGATACAGTAAGGTATCTATAGCAACACGGTAATGTATGTGCCACTTTGAGTTGCAATCCAAGGATCGCAGAGGCAAAGTTTGCCACCTGGTTTAGGCTGCTGAAAATACATCACCCATTGGATGAGGAAGGAGCTGCCAGGATTTGTTATGGATAGCCTAATATTATAGAGCCAGTTATTCCAAACGGCATACAGCCGTTTCGGGCTTTTTTGGCCATCATCAGTGCAGTGTATGGAAATCGATTTGGACTTAAAGTCGATCAAACCGAGCTGATCAGACAGGGCGGATTATTATTGATCGTTTTGCATCGCTTGGCAGCACTGAAATACTTTGTTCATGAATATGATCATATTTTGATCAATCAGACCAGGAGATTATATGGGTGCAATCGATAGTTAATGGTTGTCATATTTTGACTAATGATCAAAATCCATATCCCTGTTTGTGGCATATTGATCTAATGCAAAACTGTAGCAAATCGTTTTGAACTAACAGCTAGAGTGTCCTCCCTTCTATTCATGGTTAATCCTCATAATGCTGGGAAGACAGTCGGCTAATATCCAGACAAACGAGACGTCATCGCACCCTCCCCTATGCGTTACGTCACATGGACTTCACCAGGGATTATCTATGACAAGTCTGAAGCTGACGTTGATATTTGTAAGTGCATTTTATTTTTTGCTCTTTAATATATTTTAAGGATTTTATGTGTTGTGCAAGTCCTAGTGGGGACAACTGTGATCTGGAAGTCCCCAACCCTGTTATCATGATATGGACCCTCAGCTCATATGACCTATCTGATATACGAGGGCTGTACCAAAAGCAATGCAAAAGTGAGCATAACTTTTTTATTAACTAACATAGGTCATTCAAATTTCACTTGTTGTAGAGAAGCCCTTCCTATATACCAGTGGTCTGCAAACTGAGGCCCGGGGGCCGGAGGTGGCAAATTTCTAATCTTAATCTGGCCCTTAGGGCACTATTCTTCCCTTTAAATACAAGGCACTATTCCCCCACTGACACCAACAATGAGGCATCATTTCTGCCACTGACCCCAACATTGGGCCAGTATTCCTCACACTGAAACTAATGATGGGGCACTATTCCTCCCACTGACCCCAACAATGTGCCACTATTCCTCCCATTAACACCAACATTGGACCACTAAATCTCTCCCTAATACCAAAGATGGGGTCATGTTTACTCCTATTGATGGCAAGACATTTTCTTCTTCCACTGGCCAGAGTCCGGCCCCTCTAAAGTCTGAGGGACAGTAAACCGGTCCTTTGTTTAGAAAGTTGGGAGACCTCTGCTCTATACTAACTCTATTTCTTCTTCTTTTTGATTGCAGGTAAATAATAGATTCCAAGCAGAAGCAACGTGCCGTCATTGAGTTCTTGATGAAGGAGGGGTGCCGACTGTCCGAAATCCACAGAAGGCTACAGAATGTTTTTGGAGATGCCACCATTGACAAGAGCAATATGCACAGATGGATGGAGAAGTTTAAAGAAGGTGAAACCAGCATCCTGAACCCCTCCTTTGTCAATAACTCAATGGTGCAGGTTGCCTCTGCTTAAAATCCAATATTCACCTTCAATGAAAAAGAAAGAAAGTTTACACTTGTTAGTTAAGTGCCATGGACACAGGTCCTAGTCCTAGCAACTTGATGAATGAGAGATCATAAGAAAAGTTGGTTTTGTGCTAGTCTAGTGAGATCTTCTAGTGTCATCTCCACAGTTATAGTCAATATATTATTAGTTATAGTGTCCAACCATCTAGTAGCTGGTCTTCCTCTTCAGCCTGGTTCCTTCCATCTATCCAAAAAAAAACTTTCCAAACATTATTAAAGTTACTCTACAACATGTGAATTCTGGACTACCTATGTAGATTAATAAAAAAAAATCAATACCCAATTTGAAATACTTTAGGTACGGCCCTCGTATATTAGTATAGGTCATATATAGAGGTAAGTGTCAGTCCAAGCAAGTGGGACTAGGTGGTTTTCTTCTTCACTTATAGGAATGGTAAGAATGAACATCTACACTCATGGGGTTCTTCTATACTGTTTTTTTGTTCCCCATTGGATATGAACACAGAGTGGACAACTTTGTAAAATACGGTGGACAGATTATGTTTTTTTTAACTGAATGGACACTATATTTAGGCTAGGTTTCCACTATTGCGACCCCAAAGTCGCACGATTTACAGTGCGACTTAACAACTCGATTTTTGATGCGATGTCATGTGACCGGTGAGAACCACGTGAGAACAAGTCGCACTGAAGTCGAACACGTGCAAAAATCTTTTTTGGAGTCGCTGTAACTTGAGTCGCACCAATTAGACCATTGAAATACATGGGTTTTGACGTGTCATGCGACTTCACAGGTGTCAAGTCGCACAACAACTCGCAGTAGTGAAAACAGAGCCTTATTGTATACACTCGCTGGCCACTTTATTTGGTACACCTGGTTCACCTACCTGGTAACACAAATTGCTAATCAGCTGATCACATGGCAGCAACTCAATGCATTTAGGCATCTAGAGGTGGTGAAGACGACTTGCTGAAGTTCAAACCGAACATCAGAATGGGGAAGAAAGGGGATTTAAGTGACTTTGAACCTGGCATGGTTGTTGGTGCCAGACGCGCTGGTCTGCGTATTTCAAAAACTGCTGATCTGCTGGGATTTTCACACACAACCATCTCTCGGGTTTACAGAGAATGATCCGAAAAAGAGAAAATATCCAGTGAGCTGAAGTTGTGTGGAGGAAAACGCCTTGTTGGTGTCTGAGGTCAGAGTAGAATGGGCAGACTGGTTTGAGATAATAGAAAGGCAACAGTAACTCAAATAACCACTCGTTACAACCAAGGTATGCAGAATACCATCTCTGAATGCACAACGCATCGAACCTTGAAGCAGATGGGCTACAGCAGCAGAAGGCCACACCGCGTGCCACTTCTGTCAGCTAAGAACTGGAAACCGAGGCTACAATTTGCACCAAAATTGACAATTGAAGATTGGTAAAACTTTGCCTGGTCTGATGAGTCTCAATTTCAGCTGCAACATTCAGATGGTAGGGTTAGAACTTGGCATAAACAATATGAAAGTATGGATCCATCCTGTCTTGTATCAATGGTTCAGGCGGGTGGTGGGGGTGTAATGGTGTGAGGGATATTTTCTTGGCACACTTTGGGCCCCTCAGTACCAACTGAACATCGTTTAAACCTCCACGGCCTACCTGAGTATTGTTGCTGACCATGTCCATCCCTTTATGACTACAGTGTCCTCATCTTCTGATGGCTCCTTCCAGCAGGATAATGTACCATTTCAAGCTCCAATCATCTCACCACTGGACAATGAGGTCACTGTACTCCAATGGCCTCCACAGTCACCACATCTCATCCAATAGAACGGATGAAAAACGGGTTTTAAATGATCGAATCGCTGACATCTGTTTTTAACCCCTTGCCGCCGAGCGTACGCAGATACACGGCCTCGGCTTTTGGGGGTTATACCGGGATGATGCCCGCAGCTGCAGGCATCATCCCGGTACTGTTTTTTAGAGCCGGCGATCGGCTATCCAGGGATAACAACCGATGCGGCTAAAAGCCGCTCGGTTGTTATACCTGAGGAGTAGGAGTGGACATCCCCCCCCCCTCCGCTGCCTTCCGCCACTCTTACCGGGCTTCCCAACCCGGTCATTGATCCGCCATCATTGAAAACGCATACAGGAGTCACGCCCGCATATGTAAACGGTGTCCAAATCACACATGTGAGGTATCGCCGCGATCGTCAGAGCGAGAGCAATAATTATAGCACTAGACCTCCTCTGTAACTCTAACCTGGTAACTGTTATTTTTTTTTTTAAATGTCGCCTATGGAGATCTTTAGGTACCGTAGTTTGTCGCCATTCCACGAGTGTGCGCAATTTTAAAGCGTGACATGTTTGGTATCTTTTTACTCGGCGTAACATCATCTTTCATATTATAAAAAAAAATTGGGCTAACTTTACTGTTTTGTTTTTTTTAAATTCATGAAAGTTTTTCTTTTTTTCCCAAAAAGTTGCGTTTAAAAGATCCGCTGCACAAATACCGTGTGACATAAAATATTGCAACAATCACCATTTTATTCTCAAGATTCTTTTCTAAAAAATATACATAATGTTTGGCGGTTCTAAGTAATTCCCTAGCAAAAAATACAGATTTTAACTTGTAAACACCAAATGTCAGAAATAGGATTAGTCATGAAAGGGTTAAACTCCCTTTTTTTTTCCCTCATTAAAGTGGAGTTCCACTCACTTTTACAACTCTTCAGCATCCCTCACTAAACTGTGCACTGTAAACAAAATGGATTTTTTAAATGTTTTTTCTCAGCACCTACTGTATATCTGCTGTATTCATTTTTCACTTCCTCCTCCCTGGCCGCGGCCCATCGCATCATTTCCTGTTTGCAATGCCTTCTGGGAAGGGGCAGCAACTTCCTCTGAAACTGCTGTTGCTATTGAAACCTGACCTGAAACCTATTACACTGCTTGTGCTGCACTGAGCATGTGCGAGATATGCAAGGATGAGATCCAGGAAGAAATACAGTCTGGCTTCAGATGCCCACACTGAAGATGGCCACGGCCTGCTGTAAGTTTATAAAATAATAAACTACTGCTATAAACTAACAAAACAGACCTTAGTTTACAGACTAACTTTACTAGAATACATTAAGCTTGTGTATTATAGGGGTATTTTTATTTAAAAACTATAATTTTGGCCGGAACACCACTTTAAACACACTGTATATAGCTAGTTGCTAAGTAGAGGGCCGGGAAGCCGTTTGCCGTGTCCTTACCAACCGATGAGTCATCAGCTGTCAGCAGGGTTCCCCGCTGACAGCTGAATGTAAAAGAAAAAAAATTGCCGGGATGGATTTTGAGGGGGACCCCACGCCATTTTTTTTTTTTTTTTACATTTTGTCGTGGGGGGTCCCCTCTGAATCCATACGAGACCTGAAGGGCCTGCTATGGACCTGGGGGGGCCCAGGCCGGGAACCCCGCTGACAGCTGACGACTCATCGGTTGAGGACGCGGCAGCCGGCTTCCCGGCCCCCTCCTTAGCAACCAGCTATATAAAGTGTTTAAAGTTCAGTTCAGTCACTTTTTTTTTTTTTTTGTAAAAAATGGATGTTAGTGGATATGAATGTAAAAAATTAATTTTTTTTTTTTTTTTTTTTTTTTACATCTGTATACATTTTTGATCTGTTTTTTTACAAAACAAAACGTGACTGAACTGAACAAAAAATAAAATGCCTGTGTAAAACCAGCATTACGCTGCACCGCTGTTCTGGTAATTGTGCAGGAACTATTCACATTGTACAATCCTGTATAACCTGCAAACCTTTTCCCGTCTATTTCAGTAAAAGCAACTTCCGTTCTATGACTTTCACTCTCTACACTCTACATGAAGGAGTCAGACGGATACAATTCTCAGTCAGTGACAAACGATTTCACTTACTATACAAAATGAAATGTTCACCGTTTGTCTCTCCTGGTGACATGCACTTGCCTAACCAATTAATATTATATCAGGATCTTGTTCTCCTTTTAATTACATAGCTGACTAACCTTCCCAGGAGAACCCCCAATCACTCCTGCAAATTAAACTGGAATATTAGGTCTAGTGGGTTTAGGAAATTTATAGGGTACTCTGGATAAGCCTGCAGCACCGGGTACCTTAAAAACACGCCGAATCCCTCATTATCCCCTTGTCTACCAAGGTATGTTTGTAAACATCCTGCTATTCAATGGGTCAAAGTAGTTGTAAACCCTTTACATATACCCAGTGAAGTGACTGACCTCAGGTGATGCAGAGAACCATGGTTCCTCCAGAGGTTTCTTGGGGTTCCTCCAGAGGTTTCTTGGGGTTCCTCCAGAGGTTTCTTGGGGTTCCTCCAGAGGTTTCTTGGGGTTCCTCGAGAAGAGAACAGTGGCAGTATGATCTGCTGCCTATATTGACCAGCATTGTATGGGGTCAATACAATTTTCACAGTCCGTGTTTCTTTTTTTTTTGCCTTTATTATTCTTATTATTTTTTGGCTATTATTAGTAGTTTACTTTCCTGATAAGAAACCACCATTTATTTATGTATTTATTCTTTTATTTAAAGCTCTCTATATCCTACTGATCATACTAATGTACCATCAGCTGTGGATGCCCCGTACACACGATCGGACTTTCCGACAACAAAACCGTGGAATTTTGTCCGAAGGTTGTTGGCTCCAACTTGTCTTGAATACACACGGTCACAAAAATGTTGGCCAACAATTACGAACGTAGTGACGTACAAGACATACGTGATATCTCCATTACGAACGCTAGTTTTGCAAGAGCGAGCGCTTCCGGCTTGTACTTGATTCCGAGCATGCGTGGACTTTTGTGCGACGGACTTGTGTACACACGATCGGACTTTCCGACAACAAA
The DNA here is from genome assembly GCF_042186555.1 of Aquarana catesbeiana. Taxonomy (NCBI): domain Eukaryota; kingdom Metazoa; phylum Chordata; class Amphibia; order Anura; family Ranidae; genus Aquarana; species Aquarana catesbeiana. The sequence continues at coordinate 46,086,819 of NC_133325.1, forward strand.
CATTGTTGGCAGAAAATTTGGGAATCTGCTATCCAATATTTGTTGGCGGAAAGTCCGACAGCAAATGTTCGATGGAGCATACACACGGTCGGACTTTCCGCCAACAAGCTCACATCCAACATTTGTTGTCGGAAAGCCCGATCGTGTGTACGGGGCATTAGACTTGATAACTGTTTGAGAGTATCCTCCATGTTCAGGCATTGGTGGTCAGAGGTATTTAAAAAAAAAAATCAATCAATCCCACGACCATTGGTGATCAGTGGCATGTTAAAATCCCTTCATTGAGCAATATTAACACAGCAAATAGGTACTTCGTACAGTTCCAGACCTTACATACGTACTGTGCTGTGAAAAATTATTTACCCCCTTCCTGATTTTTTTTGCATATAGTATTTGTCACACATAAATGATTCAGATCAAAAAATCTTAATATTACACAAAGATAACCCGAGTAAATACAAAATGCAGTTTTTAAATGACTTGCCAACCGTGCCAATTCTGACATTCCTCGCTTACATGTAAAAATCTGTGTTTTTTAGCTAGAAAATTACTTGGAACCCCCAAACATTATATATATATATATATATCTACCGGTATATGTCTTTTTTGAAAAAAAAAAAACACTTTTGTGAATAATAATAGAAAAAAAACCCAAAAAACTAAATATTTACTCCAATTTTATTGTATAATGTGAAAGATGATGTTACACCGAGTAAATAAATACCTAACATGTCACGCTTTAAAATTGCGCACGCTTGTAAAATGGTGATGAACTACGATCCTTAAAAATCTCCATAGGCAACACTTTAAACATTTTTAAAGGTTACCCCTTTAGAGTTACAGAGGAGGTCTTGCGCTAGAATTGTTGCTCTCGCTCTAACCTTCGTGGCGATACCTCACGTGTGTGGTTTGAATGCCGTTTACATATAAGGGCGCGACCGATGTATGCGTTCGCTTCTGCGTGTGAGCACAATGGCACATAGGTGCTTTATATTTAAAAAAAAAAAAAAAATTGTTTATTTTATTTTTTTATTTTTTACACTTTCGCTTTATTTTTATCACTTTTATTCCTATTACAAGGAATGTAAACATTCCTCGTAATAGGACTAGGGCATGACAGGTGGTCTTTATGGAAAGATGTGGGGTAAATTTATGGAAAGCCTGAGATAAAAAAAAAAAAAGATCTCAGGTTTGCCAGCAAAAAAAAAAAAGGCAGTGTTTACATCTTTCGGTGTCGGAAGTGACGTCACTTCTGGCCTCCGAGGGTCACAGAGATGGCTGGGGACCATCTGGTCCACGGTCAGCTCTATGGTAAACCGCCTCAGAAGCAGGGTCATTCTCCGGATCTCTGATCACACAGGAGAGACTGGAGAAGCACCGGAGGATGGCGGAAAGGGGGGGGGGTCCCCTCCTGCTGCCTGTAAAAGCAATCAAACAGCTAAATAGCTGCTAAGATTGCTTTTACTTTTGAGAGAATCGCTGGCTGAACTTAAAGCCCAGGAAGTCATTTGACAGCCAACAGTGGGCAAGTGGTTAAAGTGGTAGTAAACTCTCGCTTTTTTATTTTTACCCACAGGTAAACTCATAATAAATCTTACATGTAGGAAAAATGAATATCTCCTAAACATGCACCATTTAGGAAATATTCTGGCGAGTAGCAGCCGGTGACGTCACCTGCGCATGCGCTCAGAAAGGAACGGCATGCCCATGTCGTTTCTTCAGAGCTGTGTGCCGCAGCCGAGACTCCCACACGTGTGCGCAGAAGTGAGGTCATTGCAGTTCGGCCAATCAAGCGGCCGCAGCCCATGAACCTGGAAGGAAGACCAGGTGAAGATGGAAACCTCTGCAATGGTGATAGTGTGCTGCTGGAAGGCTTCGTTTTAAGGGAAGTCTTTCATAGTGTGCCAGTATGCAGTGCACGTTAGCACACTATGATATTGCTTTGCGGGGAGAAACTTGTTTTTTTTTTTTGTTTTTTTTTTATATAAAGAGTCTACTACCACTTTAGGGGAAAACAGCTGTCCAAACCTGCCTGGCCCTGTGTGAAAAAGTAATTGCCCCTAAACCTAATAACTGGTTGTTCCACCCTTGGCAGCAACAACTGCAATCACACATTTGCTATAAATGGCAATGAGTCTTTCACATCGCTGTGGAGCAATTTTGGCCGACTCTTCTTTGCAGAATTGTTTTAATTCAGCCACATTAGAGGGTTTTCGAGCATGAACGGCCTGTTTAAAGTAAGGCCACAGCATCTTAATCGGATGTAAGTCCATACTTTAACTAGGATATTCCAAAACTTAAATTTTTGGGGGGCTTTTTTTGAGTCATTCAGAGGTGGACTTGCTAGTGTGTTTCGGATCATTGTCTTGCTGCATAACCCAAGTGTGCTTGAGCTTGAGGTCAGAAACTAATGGCCAGACATTCTCCTTCAGGATTTACTGGTAGAGAGCAGAATTCATGTTTCCATGCAAAGGAGTCCTAGACCATCACACTACCACCACCATGTGTGACTGGTAGTATGATGTTCTTTTTATGAAATGCTGTGTTCGTTTTACACTAGATTTTACAGGAGGCACACCTTTTAAAAAGTTCAACTTTTGTCTCATCGGTCCAAAGAATATTCGCCCAAAAGTCTTGGGGATAATCAAGATGTCTTTTGCCAAATGTGAGATGAGCCTTTGTGTTCTTTTTTGGTCAGCAGTGGCTTTCACCTTGGAACTCTCCCATGGATGTCATTTTTTCCCAGTCTCTTTCTTATTGTTGAATCATAAACAATGACCTTAACTGAAGCAAGTGAGGCCTTCAGTTCTTTAGATGTTCTTCTGGGTTCTTTTATGACCTCCTGGAGTCGTCATTGTGCTCTTTGAGTGATTTTGATAGCCCGACCACTGTTCCAAGTTTTCTCCGTTTGTGGATAATGGCTCTCACTGTGGTTCACTGGAGTCCCAACGCCTGAGAGCCCTTTCACACTGGGGCGGGGGCGGCATCGGCGGTAAACCGCCCCACTAGCGGCCGAGAAAGGGTTAAATACCACCGCAAAGTGCCTCTGCGGAGGCGCTTTGCCGGCGGTATAGCCGCGCCGTCCCATTGATTTCAATGGGCAGGAGCGGTGAAGGAGCGGTATACACTCCGCTCCTTCACTGCTCTGAAGATGCTGCTGGCAGGACTTTTTTTACCGTCCTGCCAGCGCTTTGCTCCAGTGTGAAAGCCCTCGGGGCTTTCACACTGGAATGAAAGCAGCGGCACTTTCGGGTCAGTTTGCAGGCGTTATTATTAGCGCAATAGCGCCTGCAAACCGCCCCAGTGTGAAAGGGCTCTTAGAAATGGCTTTGAAACCCTTTCCAGACTGATACATAACAATTACTTTGTTTCTCATCTGTTCTTTAATTTCCTTAGATTGTGGCATGATGCGTTGCTTTTTGAGATCTTTTAGTGTGTTTCACTTTGTCAGACAGTGTTTTCTTGATTCAACGGGTCTGTCAGTAATCAGGCCTGGGTGTGGCAAGTGAAATTTAACTCAGCTTTCAAAAAAAATCTGGTTAATCACAGTCCATTCATGATTTGGTTTTTCACATATGACCATGCATGTTTGGACAGCTTACTCGAGCTATCTTTGTGTAATATTAAAATTTGTTTGACGATCTGAATCATTTAACCTCCCTGGCGGTTTTCCCGAGTGTGGCTCGGGGTTAAAATTCAGTACCATTAGCGGTAACCCCGAGCCACACTCGGGATCGCATTGCAGGATCCTGGGGCGGCGTTACTTACCTTGTCCCCGGGATCCTGCGATGTCCCCCGCAGTGTCCGAGGGCTCCGTCCTCCTCCGAAGCCTCTCCGTGCCAGGCTCCGTTCCCTGCGAGCGGCGCGACGCACGGGGGCGGAGCCTGGCGGCAAATTCAAAAAACTGTCAAAATCATAACACATACAGTACTGTAATCTTACAGATTACAGTACTGTATGAAATGATTTCACATCCCTTTTGTCCCCAGTGCTCTGGCCCATGCCCTGCATGCAGTTTTACATGATATACACTGTTCTTTCTGCCTGGAAACTGGAGATTGTCCATAGCAACCAAAAAGTGTCCCTTTACGTCAAAAGTGGCTTTAGACCAGCTAGAAAACAGCGATAGTAAATTAGAACACTTGCAGAATTGAGCGATAGTGAATTGTGGGGAAATTTATTTTATTACTATTTTTTAAAATTTTTTTTAATTATTTATTTTTATTTATTATATTATAATTTATGTTTTTGTGTTTCAAACTTTATCATACCCGGGATATCTACTAGACTCTGGTTTGGACAGATTTAAGTGTGTTATTGTTAAGATTTACAGACCTACAATATAAAACGCCAAATTTCCATGCAAAATAATTGTACCGCTTTCAGCACCTAAAATCCGAAATAATCATACCGCCAGGGAGGTTAAGTGTGACAAATATGCAAAAAAAAAATCAGGATGGCAAATACTTTTTAACAGCACTGTAAGACAATTGTGGAGAATGTGGGAAAGAGGGATATGGTTCCAATAATAAAAGGGATTTTTATTTCCAATAAAAAAAAGGAGCTGATGTATGTGTAGACCAGTTTTTCAACAAGAGTTCTGTGGAGAACTGGGGTTCCTCCGGAGGTTGCTAGGGTTTTTTTTGGGAAGACAGCAGTGGCAGATTGATCTGCTGCCTACACCGTACGCCAATGTATAGGGCACTAAGGTATCATAATCTGTAGCTATATTTTTTAGTAAGGGTGTTCCCTGAGACCTAAAAAACTATTTGAGGTGGTCCTTTGTGGTAAAAGGGTTGGGAAAGACTGGTCTAGACCAGGTGTCTCCAAATTTTCCAAGCAAAGGGTCAGTTTAGTGTCCTTCAGGCTTTAGGGGGGGTGGACTGTGACCAGTGGGAGTAGAGAAAGCCCTGGCATCAGTGCCCCATCATCGGATTCAATGGGAATAGTAACCCATTGATGGTTTCAGTAGGGGGAATGGTGCCCCATGATTGGTTTCAGTTGGTGGAATAGTACCCTAAGGCCCAGATTAAGGCAAGCAAAGGGCCACATCTGGCCCCTGAGCCACAGTTTGGAGACCACTGGTAAGTAAAACATACTTCATAGAGCATTATTAACGCTGCAAATAGCTAGTAGGCCTGAAAACTGTAGAACCAACCTTACAGGACACCAACGCAGCTAATTTAAACCAATAACTGTTACTAATAGGAAGAAGATTTGGAGTGTATTCACAAGAGTTCACGGAGCAGGCGATAATGAGATTTAAAGCAAACAGGCCCGTGTTATACACTTCTCAATCATTTGACAATCAACCCGATAATTGAAGCAAAAATTCCCCAGAACACAATGTATTCCCCGAATACATGAATAATTACAGCTGTATAGGGACGCAAGCATGTTTCAAAGCAAAGATAATTTCATAATCATTATAATTCAAAAACCACTCCATGTCCAGGGGAAAACAGCCTTCTTGGCCAGACCAAATTTAGAAGCTTTGGTGTTTCCCAGTCTACTGAACACAGACAGCTTACTGTATGTAGCTAATACTACAAAAGTATATTACAGCACACATCATTATATAATGGGAATAGCGTAGTTTCTTTGGGACAAGTTGGCTCTAATGAACTATTTAAAGTCAAATGAAATATATAATTCTACTTTAAAGTGGTTCTTTGAAGGCTCTGAAGGTATGCTGAGGTATTTGGCACCAAGCTGTCAGTAGCAGATTACTGCCTCCGCTAGTTTTCCTTCTTCCCTTAGTGCATCTTGGTGCCATAGGAGATGATAAGCAACCCACACTCACCCAGCCATCCACATGATGTAAAAGCAAAACATAATTCATCAGATCATGCCACCCACTTTCATGGCTCCGTGGTCCAGTTCTGATGCTCATCGCCCATTGTAGAAGCTTTTGGATGTGGATACGGGTCAGCATGGGCGCCATAGGCGTGAGCACGGGGTGTGCCTGGGCACAGCCTAATCACCTCATGGACACAGGGCTGTGACGCTAGATCTGTGCTTTCCACTCCGAGGACTGCTGTCACTTTAGAATTTAGAAGCCCGGCTTCTGTATTTAGAAGTGACAGCGGTCCTCTGAGTGGCTGCACCAAACCCCCCCCATCTCCTGGTACTGTACGGTGTGATATACAGGAGGCACCGATGGCTTTGCTAGTGCAGGGCATCCAGGCATTGCCCTTCTGCAATTGCTGGCTTCCTCTGCACCTCTCCCCGCTGACCGCTGACTGTCATACTGGGGTAAAAGAGCCGAGGAAGCTGCTTCCACTAAGCTCCTCCTCTGCTCTTACCTGCCTGATCACAGACCCTTCGGAGGTGCTTGGGGGAAAGAGTATCCCCTGCCCCACATCGAGCCATGGTGTATCTTAAGTCTGTGTTGGGAGGGGGGGGGGTATTTTTTGGTGGCAGTTGTACAGCTAGGTGGAGGGGGGAAAGAGGATTTACAGTGGATGGGGGGCTTGTGCTAGGATTGGTGCCAATGCAGCCGAGGATGTGGGGGTTGGAGGCGGTACACTGCACACCCCTGAACTCTGTAAACTGTTCAGCTCTGAACTCTGCACTCTGTACACTGCGCACCCCCAAACTCCGCATTCTGTACACTGCACACCCCTAAACTCAGCATTCTGTACACTGCGCGCCCCCAAACTCCACATTCTGTACACTGCACACCCCTAAACTCAGCATTCTGTACACTGCGCACCACTGAACTCTGCACACCCCTGAACACTGCGCACCCCCGAACCCCGCACTCTGTACACTGAGCACAGCTGAAATCTGCACTCTGTACACTGCGCACACCTGAACCCTGCACTCTGTACACTGCGCACAACTGAACCCTGCACTCTATACACTGTGCACCCCTGGACTTTGCACTCTGTACACTGCGCACCCCCAAACTCTGCACTCTGTACACTGCGCACCCCTAAACTCCACACTCTGTACACTGCGCACCCCCAAACTCCACATTCTGTACACTGCACACCCCTAAACTCGGCATTCTGTACACCGTGCACCACTGAACTCTGCACACCCCTGAACACTGCGCACCCCCAAACCCCGCACTCTGTACACTGAGCACAGCTGAACTCTGCACTCTGTACACTGCACACACCTAAACCCTGCACTCTGTACACTGCGGACCCCTAAACCCTGCACTCTGTACAATGTGCACCCCTGGACTCTGCACTCTGTACACTGCGGACCCCTAAACCCTGCACTCTGTACAATGTGCACCCCTGGACTCTGCACTCTGTACACTGCGCACCCCTAAACTTCGCACTCTGTACATTGCGCACCCCCAAACTCCGCACTCTGTACACTGCTCACCCCCAAACTCTGCACTCTGTACACTTCGCACCCCTAAACTCCGCACTCTGTACACTGCACACCCCTAAACTTCGCACTCTGTACACTGCGCACCCCTGAACTCCACACTCTGTACACTGTGAACCCCTGAACTACACACTCTGTACACTGTGTACCCCTGAACTACACACTCTGTACACTGCGCACCCCCGAAATCCGCATTCTGTACACTGCGCACCCCTGGACTATGTACACTGCACATCCCTGAACACTGCACCCCAAACACTCCACTCGGTACACTGCACACCCCTGAACACTGAGCACCCCTGAACTCTGCACACTGCACACCCCTGAACACTGAGAAGAAAGCCCTGCGTACATGTGTATACAGTGCGTGTGTGTGTGTATATATATATATATATATATATATATATATATATATATACACACACTGCATAGCCACAGGTCTGTGGCTATGCAGCACCATACACAACAAACTGCAATTCATTGTGTGTTCTGCCACCTTTCTATCAGAACCCGCATTAACTTTTTCAGCAATTTTATCTACAGTATCTCTTCTATTGGATGGGACTACACAGGACAGCCTTCACTCCCTATGTGCATCAATGAGCTTTAGCCACTCATGACGCTGTCGCCAGTTAGCCCAGTTTTCCTTCCTTGGACCATTTTTGGTCGGTCCTGACCACTGCAGACAGGGAACATCCCGCAAGATCTGCATTTTTAGAGTTGCTCTGACCCAGTCATCTAGCTATTACAAAGTGACCCTTATTAAAATCATTAAAATCCTTATGTTTGTTTGTTTTTCATGCGTTTAACACGTTAACTTCAGGGACAACATGTTCACTTGTTGTCTATTATATACCAGACACCTTCAGATGCCATTGTAACAAGATAATCAATGTTATTCACTTAACCTGTGACTGGTTGTGATGATACAGCTGTGTGTACTGCGTATATATATATATATATATATATATATATATATATATATATATATATATATATATATATACATAAATATATACACATTAAAAAGATTATAGTACCTCTGTAAGACAAGAGAAATACACAATGTACATATTTGAAGCAAATGGAGGAGTTACATAATCAGGCTTGTTTATATTAGAACTTCGGGCAAAACATAAAATTCAGTTATAAATATGCAATGTTAAAAACAAATTTGCTGAAGTTTGCTTTTTGTTCCTGTGTGCTCTGTTCGGAAGAAAAAGATTCACTCTATTAAAGAGAAGCTGTAGTCTTTAAATGTTTTTTGTCTGTACATCTCAAAGACTCTGACTTAAAGGCATAGGGGGTTATTTACTAAAACTAGAGCGTGCAAAATCTGGAGCAGCTCTGCATAGAAATGAATCAGCTTCCAGGTTTTATTGCCAAAGCTTAACTGACAAGCTGAAGTTAGAAGCTGATTGGCTGCCATGCACAGCTGCACCAGATTCTGAGTTCAAAGGTTTTGGCAAATCTCCCCCAAAGTACACCTTTGAAAAAAAGAGAATATATGAACCCACATTAATACATTTTTGCTTTCTAGACCATAGAGCATTGTGGGTGCAAATCACAGGCTCCTGCATTGGTTACCCCAACTCCAGGTTTCTACACCTCACTAAAGTCTATGAGTCAAGGGTGACTGGTAGAAACCAATAGACTCTCTATAACCCAACCTGTGGCTGAGGGTTGCATGCAAGCCTTTAGTACTTGTTGTGCTGCCCTTAAGATCCCAGCAGTCAGTAGTGTGAGCACTGATTACTAAAGGGACTAAGGGACTGTAACGACAGTGATCTAAAGCAGTCTCATGTAATATATACTCAGTATCTGTCTCTTGTAGCATGTAACTAACCACACCTGTAGGACGTTTGCAGTCTTTGACCTTCTCCTGTAGTATGTCCACAGTCCCTGGCCTTCTCCTGTGGTGAGTCTACAACCTCTGATGATCTTTTGTAGTGTGTTCCGAGTCTTTGACCATCTCCTGTAGCCTCTGATTTTCTGTTGTAGTGTGTTCACAGTCTTTGACCATCTCCTGTAGTGTGGCCACAGTCTCTGATTATCTCCTGTAGTGTGGTCACAGTCTCTATCCATCTCCTGTAGTGTGGCCACAGTCTCTATCCATCTCCTGTAGTGTGGCCACAGTCTCTATCCATCTCCTGTAGTGTGGTCACAGTCTCTATCCATCTCCTGTAGTGTGGCCACAGTCTCTATCCATTTCATGTAGCGTGATCACAGTCTCTATCCATCTCCTGTAGTGTGGACACAGTTTCAGACCATATCCTGTAGTGTGACCACAGTCTCTATCCATCTCCTGTAGTGTGGCCACAGTCTCTATCCATTTCATGTAGCGTGATCACAGTCTCTATCCATCTCCTCTAGTGTGTCTAAGTCTCTGACCATCTCCTGTAGTGTGGCCACAGTCTCTATCCATCTCCTGTAGTGTGGCCACAGTCTCTATCCATTTCATGTAGCGTGATCACAGTCTCTATCCATCTCCTCTAGTGTGTCTAAGTCTCTGACCATCTCCTGTAGTGTGGTCACAGTCTCTATCCATCTCCTGTAGTGTGGCCACAGTCTCTATCCATTTCATGTAGCGTGATCACAGTCTCTATCCATCTCCTGTAGTGTGGCCACAGTCTCTATCCATCTCCTCTAGTGTGTCCAAGTCTCTGACCATCTCCTGTAGTGTGGCCACAGTCTCTATCCATCTCCTGTAGTGTGGCCACAGTCTCTATCCATTTCATGTAGCGTGATCACAGTCTCTATCCATCTCCTGTAGTGTGATCACAGTCTCTATCCATCTCCTGTAGTGTGGTCACAGTCTCTATCCATCTCCTGTAGTGTGGTCACAGTCTCTATCCATCTCCTGTAGTGTGGTCACAGTCTCTATCCATCTCCTGTAGTGTGGACACAGTTTCGGACCATATCCTGTAGTGTGACCACAGTCTCTATCCATCTCCTCTAGTGTGTCCAAGTCTCTGACCATCTCCTGTAGGGTGACCACAGTCTCTATCCATCTCCTGTAGTGTGACCACAGTCTCTATCCATCTTCTATAGTGTGACCACAGGCTCTGACCATCTCCAATAGTATGTGTACAATCTCTGATTATCTTCTGTAGTGTGTCCACAGTCTCTGACCATCTCCTGAAGTATGGCGACGGCCCCTAATTATCTCCTGAGCTGTGTTCAGCACCATACCATCTCCTTTAGTGTGTCCAAAGCATCTATCCATCTCCTATAGTGTCTTCACAGCCTCTGATTATCTCATGCAATGTATTCCCAGTCCCTGACCAGCTCCTATAGTGTGTCCTAGGCCTCTGATCACATCCCGTGGTGTGTCTATAGCCTCTGATCATCTCCAATAGTGTGTCTATAGCCTCAGACCATATTCAAAAGTGTGTCTACAGCCTCTATCTCCTGTATTGTGTCCACAGCAGTGTATACACAGTATCTGACCATCTCCTGTACTGTGTCCAAAGCCCCTGACCATCCATGTAGTGTGTCTGTAATCTATGACCATCCCCTGTAGTAAGCCCAAAGTCTCTGGCCATCTTCTGTAGTATGTCCACATTGACCGATAGTAATCTGTATACATATATACAATGCAACAAAGGATAAATATATTAAACATTTTTGTGGCCTCTTGGTGATGTCAGGGGCCAAAACTGAGGCCCTTTATACCTTGTAAGTTGATAATCGCTGCTCTATAGTAATTATTAAAGTAGTTTTAGCAAGTGTTAAACACTAAACATTGCAAACTACCATTGCTAAGCAATACAAGGAGGATTACCGCTTGCTTCAATACCTGGAGTCTCTGAACCAAAAACAGGTGTATACAGTAGATAAGTAGACACACTATTTATAACTCTACTCTGACTTTTCTGATAAATGTACTTGGCATATACAGTATAGTGATATAAATATACTGTATATAAGTACTAAATCCAGAGAATCAGCTTAACGCCTAGTTAACTAGACCTTTTAGAAGTAGGTGAGGAGATCCCCATATTTCTATTAGTAAACTTAATTTTAACAACCCTGTGGCTAATAATGGTTCCAAAACTACTGGTTTATAGTGCAGATAATGAAGTCATTGCTCTAAATTCCAATAAAACACATTTATTAGAGTCACAACAAGCAAAAAGCACACAGAAGCCTCCAAAGTATGACTATTCCTCATAAAACCACGTAATAGCATTCCCACCACTACCGTATCACCTGTTTAAATGGTATTTCCACTCTCCCACTCTGGATGAAGAGAGGAGCCAGTAAACATCAAACAATTAAATTATATGAAAACCCAATCACTAAAATATAATATAAGCTTATAGCATGTTAATGTAATTCCAAAAATCCTTTTTATTATTTATATCAACTTTTATTAAAATAATACCTAGTGATCCTTCCACGAAGGTGCTTGTTAAATCAATTTCTGTTATAGGGTGACCACACTCTCTCCATGTCTCTCAGTTGTTGTCACCCTGTCACAACTGCTTCTGATAGAGGCTACAAGTGGCCATTAGAACAGTACGCAGGCATGGTCCACCGGTGTGACCATCAGGTGACACGCTCTGACAAATTCCAACACTGGAGTACATGTAGAGAGGAAGTATCTGGAATGGGGCTGCAGGAGTACAGAAGTAGTGAGATGCAGCAAAGGATAAAAAGGTAAAAACAGTAAAAAAAGACAATTATTTATAACTAAATGGCATCCAGTTAGAGTTTACTCTACTTTTAAAGCCCTTCCTCTTCAGTAGTAGCAAGCAGTGAGCTCTGATAAATAGTCACTTTAAGCCCTTAAAATGAATTCAGGAACAGATCGGTGAAGAAGAACAACAGGTGACAATGTGAACAGTGCTGATACCGGGAAGGAAGGATGTGTTGGGAGACAGTCCCTACAATTTATCCTCGCTATCCTTCACCACACCTGTCAATCATGTCGCAGTTCCGCCAACACACAACTTACTCTTTTTATTAATATAATTCATATTCCATTTCCCTATCCGTGCGGAATGTGTGACATTTGCCTGGCATTAGCACAGCCATAACAGTCTACATGAGGCAGCTCTGTGTATTATTATCATGCTCTGCAGCCGCATGGTCTGCCAGATCCACGCCATTGCATTTCCTATAGCACAGGGCTCAGTGCAGCTTAATGCTATGACTGGCTTAGTTCAACTAAGTCATTATTCTGTTCAGTTCCGATATCAGTCAACTCCAATCAATAGTCACAGAGGGAGACAGTAAATGATACCAGAAAAAAAAGGAGCATGAAAGGGAAGGAAAAAGAAGAATGAAAGAGGATAAGGAGAGTGCAAACAGAGGTGAGATGGAGAGTGGGGAGGGAGAGAGGAGGAGGGTGGAGAGGAGACCAAGAGAAGGAGAGAGTGAGAGAGGAGCAAAAGAGACAGGAGACGAGGGAGAAGAGAGGGATGTGATAGAAAGGTGTGGAGGGGGAGATGGAAAGGAAGGCTTGGGGTAAGGGGGGGGGGGGGAGAAAAGGTAAAGGACATGATAGAGAGGTGTGGATGGGGAAATGCAAGGAAAGGCTTTGGGTATAAGAGAGAGAAAACCAGAGAGAGGGAAAGGACAAGACAGAGAGGTGTGGATGGGGAGATGCAAGGGAATGCTTTGGGTAAAGGAGAGAGGAAACCAAAGAGAGGGAAAGGACATGATAGAGAGTTGTGGAGGGGGAGGTGGAAGGGAAGGCTTGGGGTAAGAGATAGAAAAAGAGAGAGAGAGAGAGAGAGAGAGAGAGAGAGAGAGAGAGAGAGAGAGAGAAAGGGGGAGGAAAAAAGAGAAAAAAGAAAACAATTGAGGCATGGAAATGGAAATGGAAGGAAGGCTAGAAGGAAAGGAGATAAGAGAGGGAAAGGACAGATGGGGAGGTATCAAGGAGTGATAAAAGAGAAGGCATGTGGTAAGAAAAAGAAGACAAGAGATAGAAAAAGAACACCATAGAGAGGTGAGGATAAGGAGATGGAAGGGAAATCTTGGAGTAAGAGAGTATGAGAGGACACAAGCGATAGAAAAAGAACATCATAGGCAGGTGAGGATGAGGAGATGGAAGGGAAGGCATGGGGTAAGAGAGGGAGGGGAGACAAAAAAGAGGGAAAAAACATGACAGAGTGATGTAAAAGGGGAGATGAAATGAAAGGCTTGGAGTAAGAGAGAGGAGACCAGAGAGAAGGAAAGGACATTTTAGAGAAGTGTGGAGGGGGAGATGGAAGGGAAGGCTTGGGTAGGAGAGGGAAAGATGACGAGAGGGAAATTACATGATACAGAGGTGTGGAGGGGGAGATGGAAGAGAAGAATTGGGGTAAGAGAGTGAGAGAGTAGACCAGAGGTAAAGAAAATGATTGAGAGGTGTGGAAGGGGAAATTAAAGGAAGGCTTGGGGTAAGATAGAAGGAGGGAGACAAGAGAGAGGGAAAGGACATGATGGAGATGTATCAAGGGAGATAAAAGGTAATGCTTGGGGTAAGAAAAAGAGAAGACAAAAAAAAATAGTAAAAGGACATCATAGAGAGGTGAGGATGAAGAGATAAATGGAAGGGAAGGCTTCGGGTAAGAGAGAATGGTGGAAGACAAGATAAAGGGAATGAAGATGATGGAGAGTTGTCGAGGGAAGATGGAAGGGAAGACTTGGGGTAAGAAAAAGAAAGAAAAGACAGGAAAAAGAAAACGGACATGATAGAGAAATGTGGAAAGGTGGATGGAAGGGAAGGCTTGGGGTAAGAGAGAAGAAGAGAAGAAAAAAGGTAAAGCATGATAGAGAGGTGTAGAATGGGAGATGGAAGGGAGGGCTTGGGGTAAGAGAGAAGGGGGGAGACAAGAAAAGGGAAAGAACATGATAGAGAGTTGTTTAGGGGAGATGTAAGGGAAGACTTGGGGTAAGAAAAAGAAAAAAAGACAAGGAATAGAAAAAGGACGTGATAGAGAGGTGTGGAAGGGTAGATGGAAGGGGAGGTTTGGGGAAAGAGAGAGAGTGAAGGGGGAGTTAGAATGGAAGGCTTGAGATTAGAAAGAGAGAGAGAGAGAGAGAGAGAGAGAGAGAGAGAAGACAAAGTGAGGGAAGAGGAAGGGTAGATGGAAGAGGAGGCTTTGAAGTAAGAGAGAGAGAGAGGAGACCAGAGAGAGGAAAAGAACATGATAAAGAGGTATGAAGGGGGAGTTGGAAGGCAAGGCTTGAGTTTAGAAAGAGAGAGAGAGAGAGAAGACAAGGGAGAGGGAAGAGGAAGGGGAGATGGAAGGGAAGGCTTGAAGTAAGAGAGAGAGATGAGACCAGAGAGAGGAAAGGACATGATAGAGAGGTGTATAGGGGGAGATGGAAGGGAAGGCTTGAGGTTAGAGAGATAGAGAGAGAAGACAGGGGAGAGGGAAGAGGAAGGGGAGATGGGAGGGAAGGCTTGGGGTAGAGAGCGAGAGAGAAAGAAGACCAGGCAAAGACATGATAGAGAGGCGTGGAAAAGGGAATGGGAGGGATAAATAGGGATTAGAGACATTCAGAGACATGACAGAGAGGCGTGGAAGGAGAAATGGGAAGAAAGGCTTGGGGTGAGAGACAGAATGAGATAAGAAACACAAGGGGGGGGGACAAGATGGGGAGGTGAGAAAAATATAAAAAGAGAGAGGAGGCAAGATAGACATGAAAGGACATAACAGAAAGAGAGACCTGAGACTGATAGTGATGCTTGAGCTGAGTGAGAGAAAGAGACCGAGAGAGAGAAAGAGAGAGAGAAAGAAAGGAAATGATCGAGAGACAGAGGCAGAAGGAAATAGAAGGGGGAGGTTGGGGTTAAAGAGAGAGCATGAGAGAAAGGGGTGGACAAGAGAGGAAAGGTGGATGTGGGGAGGCTTGGGGTGAGAGAGAGAGACTAAGGAAGAGGAAACGAGCGAGAGAGAGGAAAAGGACATGATAAAGAGAGAAGGTACAGAAGGGAGAGGAAGGGGAGATACTGGAGTGAGGAGAGATATATTAAAAAAGAGCGAGGGAAAGAGGTGTAGGTTGTGCATGGGAAACATTGGAAAGGGGGGAGGGGGGAGGAGAGTAGAGAGCAGATAGATGGATGGAGAAACAGATAGGTGCTCATTCATAGACATTCACATGGTGTTTGTTGATAAGGCTACACCAACTTAGATAGATAGATAGATAGATAGATAGATAGATAGATAGATAGATAGATAGATAGATAGATAGATAGATAGATAGATAGATAAGATAGACACAACTCTAACCATTGGCTTCCTGCTGACTCCAATGGAAGTCTGCTGAGATACGATCAGTTAATATTTCTTTCTGCACCATGTGCTGCCTTTCTACATGTCTCTGAATATATCAGGTCTTCAGGTCTCATCCAATATCCTTTACATTACCAGAGCACGTGCGCAACCTATGGGTCCATCCAACCCTATGCAGAGTTGGGGCGGGGGGTGGGGGGCAACGACTCTGGATTAGCAAATACTGCAAACTACTTTTCGTGAGTACTACATCCAAAGGGAAACAGCCAACAAAATATTTCTGAGACAGAATACAACTAGCAATGACATGCTGTGTAGACCTTTCTGGGTGATTGGATGCTATGGGTCTCCTGCACTGCTTACAATGGATGAAATTAATCATGTCTATCTCATTAAAACTCAGAAGACTTTTGTGAGTTTTTGGCATTCAGAGAGCCGTCCCTAATAACAGAGGAGAGCATGCCAAGAGAGAATCTTTTGTTTCTGATTAGCCAATATGTAAAAAAACAGCAATACTGTTCATTAAAAACCTTCTTATATAACGCAGCTTAAGACGTGGACAACGCTAAACGGCGATTGCATCCTGATATTACATGTAGTAGCCAGTCCTACCAGGATGATCTTCTCACAAGCTGTGGTTGTAGAATGATCACACGGGTCAACAACAATAAGTTACATAGTTAGTCAGGTTGAAAAGTGACCAAAAAGTCCATGTGGTTCAACCAATAGAAAAAAAAATGAATATATAATTATTAATATACTTATAAAAATTCTAAATAAATAAATAAAATATAATGTATTAAATATAATAAAATAATACAACCAAAATAGGTACAAAAATAAATATAAAATAATAGAAATGTAATAAAAATTAGGAAAAAATAAATATAAAACAATAAATAAAATAGGAAACAAATCTAAAATAATACAAATAAAATATGAAAACATAAATATAACCTAATAAATAAAATAATACACAAAAAAATGGGAAACATTAGATAAAAAATAACAAATAAATATATAATAAAATAGGAAAACATAAACTTATAACCAACTGCATATGACAACATCAGCCAAGTGAAGTTGTCCCGCACGCTTTATTCACTTCGCCTGCAAAACTGAGCTGCCAGCAAAGTGCGGTAACCCCTAGTAACCTATTGAAATGTGCTTCCAATGGTTGGATGATAATCTGAAATCCGGTCACAGGGAGTCTCTGTATAATCCACAACCAACCAGTGCTTACTATAGCAGATAAAATCTAACCATATAAAGTGCAGGATCACAATGCATGCCTGGCTGTGTCATTAAAGAAGTGTGTCGGTTCCTTCCTATGCACATCTGAACAGCTTGCTATTATTATAGGAGAGCCAGCTTTGTGTTGAACCTTTTTGGGGGACTTTAGTTTGTTAAATAAGAATGGTGCCAGTATTAACCCATTACACCCAGGCAGCCCAGAGTCCTATCAGTGGGTGCTCCGATTATCCCAGACACTCCGGATGATGGATCTGTCATTGCTTGCAGTGAGAAGGGTTGCTGCACATTGTTCTAATTCTTCCCCATGTAATCCCCCCTTCTTCCAGGGGAGCCTCCATCCCCCCTCCAGGGAAGCCTCCATCCCCCCCGGCTGGACGAGCAGCACTCCGATCCCCGCACTCACCTCCAGGCTCCGGCTACACCGCGCTCCGTGCCGGGCTCCGCACTGCCAGCTCCGCGCCCATCCGCCTCATCAGTGTGATCCTCATCAGCGCTCCGCTCCCCCCTCACATCACACAGGGGGGGTCACACAGCGCACACTCCAGGTACCGATCCTTATATCGCCCTGATCAACACATCAGAGCACACACTACCGACACTAATTGGTGCTCAGCATGGAGAGGAGAGCGCAGTCTTTCCTCCCACCCAACTACCCACCTACCGATCTACCCACCCACCTACCGATCTACCGCCTCCCTCCCGACAACTGTCACTCACCGCACCTTGTATGAGGAGGGACCAGGAGGAGATCATCATCATCATCATCACACTGATCCCTCTCCATCCATCCATCCATCCATCATCTGTCCACATGTCCCCCTCTCATCAATAGTTCCCCTTCCCTCTCTATCCTCCCATCTCTAATACATATCTATTTATCCATCTATTTATTTATCTGTCCATTCATCCATTTATCCAGTCATCTATTTATCCATCTATTTATTTATCCATCCACCCATTCATCCATCTATTTATTCATGGATCCATATTCTATCTATTTATCTCTCTCTCTGTCTATTCATATCCATTTGTCCATATCTCTCTCTCTATATCTATCTATGTAA
Source organism: Aquarana catesbeiana (assembly GCF_042186555.1). Classification (NCBI taxonomy): domain Eukaryota; kingdom Metazoa; phylum Chordata; class Amphibia; order Anura; family Ranidae; genus Aquarana; species Aquarana catesbeiana. Next base: position 46,104,718 of record NC_133325.1, read on the forward strand.
GTTGATGTAGACTTATCAACACCCATCCATCCTCTCCCTACCAGTTCATCCAGACTTGTCTTTCATTCTTTGTCACTGATGTCTGTCTGTAAGGACCCCCTTCTGTCCCTCTGCACCCCCAGCAATGACCCCCTCCCTCCCCTTCCCTCCATCTCTTCACATATCTACCACTCTACACACTTCTTGTCTTATATCTTTTCTATCTATCTATCTATCTATCTATCTATCTATCTATCTATCTATCTATCTATCTATCTATCTATCTTTGTAATTTGATGTAGCTTTGTCAACAACACTATGTGAATAAATAAGTTCATCCATCTCTCCATCCATCCATCCATCCATCTCTCCATCCATCCATCCATCCATCCATCTCTCCATCCATCCATCCATCCATCCATCCATCCATCCATCCATCCATCTCTCCATCCATCCATCTCTCCACCCATCCATCTCTCCATCCATCCATCTCTCCATCCATCCATCCATCCATCCATCTCTCCATCCATCCATCCATCCATCTCTCCATCCATCCATCCATCCATCCATCTCTCCATCCATCCATCCATCCATCCATCCATCCATCTCTCCATCCATCCACCCATCGATCCATCCATCCATCCATCTATCCATCTCTCCATCCATCCATCTCTCCATCCATCCACCCATCCAACTCTCTATCCATCCATTCATCCATCCATCTCTCCATCCATCCATCCATCCATCTCTCCATCCATCCATCCATCCATCCATCCATCCATCCATCTCTCCATTAATCCATCCATCCATCTCTCCATCCATCCATCCATCCATCCATCCATCCATCCATCCATCCATCCATCCATCCATCCATCCACCCATCCATCCATCTCTCCATCCATCCATCCATCTCTCCATCCATCCATCCATCCATCCATCCATCCATCCATCCATCCATCTCTCCATCCATCCATCCATCCATCCATCCATCCATCTCTCCATCCATCCATCCATTTATCTCTCCATCCATCTCTCCATCCATCCATCCATCTCTCCATTAATCCATCCATCCATCTCTCCATCCATCCATCCATCCATCCATCCATCCATCCACCCATCCACCCATCCAACTCTCTATCCATCCATTCATCCATCCATCTCTCCATCCATCCATCCATCTCTCCATCCATCCATCCATCCATCCATCTCTCCATCCATCCACCCATCCAACTCTCTATCCATCCATTCATCCATCCATCTCTCCATCCATCCATCCATCTCTCCATCCATCCATCCATCCATCCATCCATCCATCCATCCATCTCTCCATTAATCCATCCATCCATCCATCTCTCCATCCATCCATCCATCCATCCATCCATCCATCCACCCATCCATCCATCTCTCCATCCATCCATCCATCCATCCATCTCTCCATCCATCCATCCATTTATCTCTCCATCCATCTCTCCATCCATCCATCCATCTCTCCATCCATCCATCCATCCATCCATCCATCCATCCATCCATCTCTCCATCCATCTCTCCATCCATTCATCCATCCATCTCTCCATCCATCCATCCAACCATCCATCTCTCCATCCATCCATCCATCCATCCATCCATCCATGCATCTCTCCATCCATCCATCCATCTCTCCATCCATCCATCCATCCATCTCTCTATCCATCTCTCCATCCATCCATCCATCCATCTCTCCATCCATCCATCCATCCATCCCTCCATCCATCCATCCATCCATCTCTCCATCCATCCATCTCTCCATCCATCTCTCCATCCATCCATCCATCTCTCCATCCATCCATCCATCCATCCATCCATCCAGCCATCCCTCCATCTATCCATCCATCTCTCCATCCATCCATCCATCCATCCATCCATCCATCCATCTCTCCATCCATCCATCCATCCATCCATCCATCCATCCATCTCTCCATCCTCCATCTCTCTACCAAGCCTGTCTTCTTTCTTCCTTTCGTTTGTCTTTCTTTTCACAGATCTATCTGTCTTGGTAACTCGATGACGACTTGCTAATAAACATAAATACACAAATATACAACATATATCTAAGTGTCTCTCTCATTATCTATGTATCTATCTATATTTGTAAGTTATTGTAGCCTTGTCAATATGTAAATGAATTAGTAGCTTTCTTATTTATCCATCCATCCATCTATCCATTCATTCATCCTTTTTTTGCTAAAATCACAAAGGTTTATCAACAGCCATGACCATCTTTTTTTTTCTTTCTTTCTTTGAATGATTGGTATCTTGATCTTGTTAAAGTCTTGTTAATAAACATAACCACAATGTAAACATGTATGTAATCCGCTATTTATCTCTTGTCTACTTTCTGCCTCTGTCCTTATCTCTGCTAAATTCATGTAGACTAATACACAGACATTAACACACTTCCTTACTTCTGTTCCTTCCTTCCTTCCTTCCTTCCTTCCTTCCTTCCTTCCTTCCTTCCTTCCTTCCTTCCTTCCTTCCTTCCTTCCTTCCTTCCTTCCTTCCTTCCTTCCTTCCTTCCTTCCTTCTGTTATTCCTTCCTTCCTTACATTCTCTCTTCCTTCCTTCTTTATTCCCCACCCTCATTCTGTTCTTCCTTCCTTCCTTCTATTCTGTTCTTCCTTCCTTCTCACTCCCTACCCTCATTCTGTTTTTTCTTCCTTCCTTCTGTACTCCCTTCCTTCCTTTTCCTCTTCCTTCCTTCTATACTCCCTTCCTTCCTTCTGTACTCCCTTCCTTCCTTTTCCTCTTCCTCCCTTCCTTCCTTCCTTCCTTCCTTCCTTCCTTCCTTCCTTCCTTCCTTCCTTCCTTCCTTCCTTCCTTTTTTTTTCTTCCTTCCATCTGTACTCCCTTCCTTCCTTTTCCTCTTCCTTCCTTCTATACTCCCTTCCTCCCTTCTGTACTCCCTTCCTTTCTTCCTTCATTCCTTCCTTTTCTTTTCTCTTCCTTTTCTTTTCTCTTCCTTCCTTCCTTCCTTCCTTTTTTTCTTCCTTCCTTCTGTACTCCCTTCCTTTCTTTTCCTCTCCCTTCCTTCCTTCTGTACTCCCTTCCTTTTCCCCTTCCTTCCTTCTGTACTCCCTTCCTTCCTTCCTTCATTTTTTTCTTCCTTCCCTCTGTACTCCCTTCCTTCCTTCTCCTCTTCCTTCCTTCCTTCCTTCCTTCCTTCCTTCCTTCCTTCCTTCCTTCCTTCCTTCCTTCCTTCCTTCCTTCCTTCCTTCCTTCCTTCCTTCCTTCCTTTTTTTCTTCCTTCCCTCTGTACTCCCTTCCTTCTCCTCTTCCTTCCTTCTATACTCCCTTCCTTCTATATTTCCTTCCTTCCTTCCTTCCTTCCTTCCTTCCTTCCTTCCTTCCTTCCTTCCTTCCTTCCTTCCTTCCTTTTCCTCTTCCTTCCCTCTGTACTCCCTTCCTTCCTTTTCCTCTTCCTTCTATACTCCCTTCCTTCCTTGCTTTTCCCCTTCCTTCCTTCCTTCCTTCCTTCCTTCCTTCCTTCCTTCCTTCCTTCCTTCCTTCCTTCCTTCCTTCCTTCCTTCCTTCCTTCCTTCCTTTCTCTCTTCCTTCCTTCTGTTCTTCCCACCTTCATTCTGTTCTCTCTTCCCTTCTTCCTTTCTTCCTCCCTACCTTTATTCTGTGGCCCCTTCCTTCCATCATTCCTTTCTCTTGTTATCCATTCCTTCCTTCCCTCTATTCTCTCTCCTTCCTTCTGTACTTATCACCCTTCTTCCTTCCTTCCTTCCTTCCTTCCTTCCTTCCTTCCTTCCTTCCTTCCTTCCTTCCTTCCTTCCTTCCTTCCTTCCTTCCTTCCTTCCATTCTGTTCTTCCTTCCTTCTCACTCCCCACCCTCATTCTGTTTTTTCTTTCTTCCTTCTATACTCCCTTCCTTCCTTTTCCTCTTCCTTCCTTCCTTCTATACTCCCTTCCTTCCTTCTGTACTCCCTTCCTTCCTTTTCCTCTTCCTTATTTCTATACTCCCTTCCTTCCTTCTGTACTCCCTTTCTTCCTTCATTCCTTCCTTTTTCCCTTCCTTCCTTCTTTCCTTCCTTCCTTCTTTTCTTCCTTCCTTCCTGTTTTTTCTTCCTTCCCTCTGTACTACCTTCCTTTTCCTCTTCCTTCCTTCTATACTCCCTTCCTTCCTTTTCTTCTTCCTTCCTTCCTTCCTTCCTTCCTTCCTTCCTTCCTTCCTTCCTTCCTTCCTTCCTTCCTTCCTTCCTTCCTTCCTCCCTTCCTCCCTTCCTTCCTTTTCCTCTTCCTTCCTTCTATACTCCCTTCCTTCCTTCTGTACTCCCTTCCTTCTTTTTCCTCTTCTTTCCTTATATACTACCTTCCTTCCTTCTGTACTCCCTCCCTCCCTTCCTTCCTTCCTTCCTTCCTTCCTTCCTTCCTTCCTTCCTTCCTGTTTTTTCTTCCTTCCCTCTGTACTCCCTTCCTTCCTTTTCCTCTTCCTTCCTTCTATACTCCCTTCCTTCCTTTTCCTCTTCCTTCCTTCTATACTCCCTCCCTTCCTTCTGTACTCCCTTCATTCCTTCCTTTTCCCTTCCTTCCTTCCTGTTTTTTCTTCCTTCCTCCTGCACTCCCTTCCTTCCTTTTCCTTCCTTCTATACTCCCTTCCTTCCTTCTGTACTCCCTTCCTTCCTTCCTTCTTTCCTTCCTTCCTTCCTGTTTTTTCTTCCTTCCCTCTGTACTCCCTTCCTTTTCCTCTTCCTTCCTTCCTTCCTTCCTTCCTTCCTTCCTTCCTTCCTTCCTTCCTTCCTTCCTTCCTTCCTTCCTTCCTTCCTTCCTTCCTTCCTTCCTTCCTTCCTTCCCCCTGTACTCCCTTCCTTCCTTTTCCTCTTCCTTCCTTCTATACTCCCTTCCTTCCTTCTGTACTCCCTTCCTTGCTTTTCCTCTTCCTTCCTTCCTTCCTTCCTTCCTTCCTTCCTTCCTTCCTTCCTTCCTTCCTTCCTTCCTTCCTTCCTTCCTTCCTTTTTCTCTTCCTTCCTTCTGTACTCCCTTCCTTCCTTTCCCTCTGCCTTCCATCCGTACTCCCTACCTTCATTCTGTCCTTCCTTCCTGTGGAACTATTGCCTGTCTATCTTCCTCTCTTTGGCTTTCCATCATCCCCTTTCACACTATGGCGACTTCAAATTTGTGCGATTTTACCGCGGTTTCGCCGCAATTTCAGGTAATGCCTGTGTAACTCGCATCAACGTCGGACCAAAGTAGTGCAGGGACTACTTTGAAGTCGCACAGATATGAACGGTACTCATTGGAAATCATCAGGGGTACGACGTGTCATCCGACTTTGCAGTCCCAAGTCGCAGGACAAGTCGCACAAGTATGAAAAGGGGCCTTAACAGAATCTGTCAGAAGAATCCCAGAAGTGTGGAAATACAGTAGATCCTCAACCCCCCCCCCCCCCCCCCGGGATCTCCTCCTAATTGCCTGATTGAAAAATGGAAAACATGAAGGATTTCACACCCACTGTAGGTCCCTGTGGGACTGGAGTGGTTGGAGGAGGCGGAGATCTAGAAGGCGGTCAGGACCGTATCTTACTCAGATGGATTTTCTTTATTTATAAAGAGCTGACATATTCTACGGCACTCTACACGGCACACTAAAGAGATGACATCAGTGCATGGACCAGTGTGATGTGCTAAAGTGTATGTACATCCCAAAAATCAACGTTACTTCCCTATTGGCCTGTTACATATACCATTGAAGGGGTTTTCTTATATTTCTTTGATAAAAGCAATAAAAAAAAAAAATTCTAAATTCCCATTGGTCCTGCCAGAAATATTCTGCCTGTGCTGTACTGTTATTAGTTACATTTCTCCCAGCTTTCTCCAAGGACTACAGAACCCCTCCCCCTCCATGTTATGGAAAAGAGGAGAGGGGGATGTTTTGGTAGTCCTAACTTAAATTTATTTCATTTTATTCACACAAATAGAGCTTTTTTTTGGTGGTATATGATCAGCACTGCATTTTTTTGTTTTGTTTTTTAATTTTTTTAAGCTGTAAACAAAAAAAGACCAATATTTTTTTTTACTTTGCTATAAAAAAACATATCCAATAAATAAATTAGAAAAATCAAATTTGTTCATAAATTTGGACCAAAATGTATCCTGCAACATGTCTTTGGTGAAAAAAAAATCCCAATAAGCGTATATTGATTGGTTTGTGTGAAAGTTATAGCTCCTACAAACTATGGGATATATACTGGAATTGTTCTTTTTTTTTTTTAATTTATACTAGTAATGGCGGCGAATAATTAACGAATAATGAACAATAATAAGAAAAAAAAAAACTTTTTTATTATGATTATTATTATTTATTATTAATTTGTTTCGTTCTATTTAAAATAATAATAATTTAATAATATTTAACAATAATAAAAAGTAAAAACTTTTTTTTATTATTATTTTTTTTTTTTTTTATTCATTCGTTATATTCCATTCGTTTAGATGCGGCATTCGTTTTTTCCAGCTAGTAAATTCGTATTAATTACATTCACTAACAGGCACATTTGGAAGGAAATTCCAATACCTATCATTTAATAGTTAGCTATTCTTTAGAATTTTCTTTCTTATTTTCGGATTTTCGGAGTTTATCATTTCTGAATTTTCAAATACACAAATTTACGAAATGCGATCATAGCGAATGACCCGAAAAAAGAAAGAAAAAAAAAAAACTAATGAAAATGAACGAATTTTTCGGCAGTGCACACGTCTATAGCAGGAAAAGATCAGGGCAGGGCTGTGCTCTGTGGCGGAGCAGTGTGAATCTCAGAACTGGATGGACGGAAATACAAATCCTTTGGCAGGTATAGGTGGATCATTTGTGTTTTTAGCCGATTGCCTGGAGATCAGATTTTAGAGAAAAACACATTGCAGAGGGCGGCATTTCCGGTCCCGGACTCTGATTGGTTGGTAGGTTTATTTCTGGCGGGATGTTCCTCGGTGGTCACAGACACTCCTCTACTTTCCCTTCATGGCAGACAATATATTATTCTTTTTATGGCCACCTCGGGGACTTGTGACCGTTTTTTTTTTCTTTCCCCCCGAGGACGGTTGGGTTTAGACAAACACAGGATTAACCCCGGCCATGCCAAGCAGAACTGAGGCCAGCGAATGCCCGATCTGCATTCATGCCAAGCCTTTCCTTTTATGTTGCCAGGGTTACCATAAAGAAAGTCCTTGCGTTCCCTTGGGTCTCTCGGCTCCGTGCTCGACATAAAACACGCCGCTCAGACAAAACCGCCATTAACCTTCACTGCCTTTAGAGAGGCATCGCTAATGAGAAGCGGTGGGAGAAAAAAAAAAAAAAAAGTGTCTGGACCGTAGCAGCCAATCAAATCAAAGCTGCTCTTTTTCTAGGGCAGTTTAGAGAATTTAAGGAGGAACATGATTGGTCGCTAAGGTCACTTTTCTGTCCGTCCTCCCTGAGAAGCAGGTGGCTGAGACCTACCCGGCAAATAAACTGCAGAACAATATCCTTTATGATAATGATATCTGACATACACTATATTAACAAAAAGTATTGGGACACCTGCCTTTACACGCACATGAACTTTAATGGCATCCCAGTCTTAGTCCGTAGGGTTCAATATTGAGTTGGCCCACCCTTTGCAGCTATAACAGCTTCAACTCTTCTGGGAAGGCTGTCCACAAGGTTTAGGAGTGTGTCTATGGGAATGTTTGACCATTCTTCCAGAAGCACATTTGTGAGGTCAGGCACTGATGTTGGACGAGAAGGTTTGGCTCGTAGTCTCTGCTCTAATTCATCCCAAAGGTGTTCTATAGGGTTGAGGTCAGGACTGTCAAGTTCCTCCACCCCAAACTCGCTCATCCATGTCTTTATGGACCTTGCTTTGTGCACTGGTCCAAACCATTTGGTCGATGGGGGGATTATGGTGTGGGGTTGTTTTTCAGGGGTTGGGCTTGGCCCCTCAGGGGTTGGGCTTGGCCCCTTAGTTCCAGTGAAGGGAACTCTTAAGATGACAGCATACCAAGACATTTTGGACAATTTCATGTTCCCAACTTTGTGGGAACAGTTTGGGGATGGCCCCTTCCTGTTCCAACATGACTGCACACCAGTGTACAAAGCAAGGTCCATAAAGACATGGATGAGCAAGTTTGGGGTGAAGGAACTTGAACTTTCGGATAATTCGTAACTTTGGAATAATTCGTATTCGTTAGGTTCACTAACAGCCAAATTTGAAAGGAAATTCCAATACCTAGAATTTAATAGTAATAATTAAGTTATTATTACTTAGTTATTATTCCAGATTTTCGAATTATCGTGCTTTCGGATTTTCGAATTTACGAATTTTCAAATATTCTGCAAAAAATTGTTAAACGGGTTTTTGTTAATTCGGATATTTCCGAATTAACAAATTTGTTTGAAATTCGTTAAAAAAACGAATTCGGGACAAAATGAATTGCGCATGTGTATTCTGCTTCAGCTCCGGTCTCTGCCCCACCCCCCACCCTATGATTGGACAGTGGAAAGAGAAGCAGCATGTTGATAAGTTCATGTCCCAGTCACTCTGCTCTCTCCTCCAATCAACATGCCTCGTGCGCTGCAGAAAAATGTAGCGGCTCCTCAGGCTTCTTCCTCCCTCCCCCAATCTGAGCTGGCTGAGTATTAACGAGGAACATCACTCCCCCCCCCCCCCACGCATTTCTTTGTCTTCCGCAAGCCTAGTGATCCACAGATTTTCTCAAGTCACTTGCTGACCACCTAAAGTCCTAAACTGTAAATGTACGTCATGATTTTACAGTTAAATACCAGTAGGTTTTTTTTCTTCAGGCGGTCAGCTTTCTGATAAAAGTGATCCCAGTGGCGCATTGGCTACGGGATAACTTTTATAGGTATAGGAAGAGGTGCACCTCCCGCCCCTCCCGCCGCTTTCTGGTCATTTCCAAGCTTACCAGAGCCGTCAGTAAGCCCAGAACTGATCCGAGCAGCCAGTGGTGGCTGGTGGTTTCTTGTTTGGGGGGGCACCTCAAACCCCCCCCCCCACTGTCTGCCGGTCCACTGGCACTTACACCATCTTGGCGGCGGGCACATCAGGCAGTGGCGGGGATGGGGCAGCGGCGAGCACATCGGGCAGCAGCGGGGATTGGGCAGCGACGAGCACATCGGGCAGCGGCGGGGATCGGGCACCGGAGAGCACATCCGGCAGTGGCGGAGATCGGGCAGCGGCGAGCACATCGGGCTGTGGCAGAGATCGGGCAGCGGAGAGCACATCGGGCAGCAGAGGGGATCGGGCAGCGGCGAGCACATCGGGCAGTGGCGGAGATTGGGCAGCGGCGAACACATCGGGCAGTGGCGGAGATCGGGCAGCGGAGAGCACATCGGGCAGTGGCGGAGATCGGGCAGCGGTGAGCACATCGGGCTGTGGCGGAGATCGGGCAGCGGAGAGCACATCGGGCAGCAGCGGGGATCGGGCAGCGGCGAGCACATCGGGCAGTGGCGAGCACATCGGGCAGCGGCGGGGATCGGGCTGCGGTGGGCATCGGGTAGCAGCTCCTGTGTCTTCTCCTCCTCGCTTCCACCGTGCGTCTCCTCCCCTCCTCCTAGGCGTCCAATAGGGTCGCTTGTCCCTTCAGCCAATCGGGTGACAGGTATCAGACCCGCTTCCCGATTGGCCAGGAGGAGGATCAGTGTTGCAACAGCCAATAATCATTCGCTGTTGCAACACATCTGGGTGGGCTCCAGACGCAATGCTCTGCGCCCCGAGCGTAGATTGAAGCCTATGGCTCTAATCAGATGCTTAAAAAAAAAACACCCCCACCGCTGTAACTCATGCGCCCGGTGTCCTGAAAGGGGCCGGACGCATGAACGGGGGGTAGCGGGCAGGGATCATAGAGCATTAATTAGGAAGTGGCGGCCAGGATAGAGGGGGCAGCGCCCCGGGCATCCCTAATGGACGGGGTCGCCACTGGGTGCGGCTGAAGGCTGGGCAGGAAGTTGAGTGTGTGCGCAAGACAGCCCCAACTCGGATCTATGCCCTTGGAGGACCGGAGCGACATCTGACATCACTTCCTGTTCTCAGGCACAACAGAAAGGATTTTTGTTTTTTTTTGCTTTCTTTTTGGGTTGTTTACATTCCTTGTAATAGGAATCAAAGTGATTAAAAAAAAAATAAAAAATAAAATAAAAGGGACAGTGTCAAGATAAAAAAATAAAACATAAAATAAATAAGGAAAAAAAAAAAGTAAAGTGCCCCGCCCCTTCGAGCTCGAGCGCAGAAGTGAACGCATATGTAAGTCGCGCCCGCATATGTAAGCGGTGTTCAAACCACGCATGGTATCACCGCGATCATTGGATTGAGAGCAATAATTCTAGCACTAGACCTCCTCTGTAACTCCAAACAGGTAACCTGTAAACGTTTTTAAAGCGTCGCCTATGGAGATTTTTGAGTACAGTAGTTTGTCACCATTCCACGAGCGTGCGCAATTTGAAAGCATGACATGTTAGGTATCTATTTACTCGGCCTAACATCATCTTTCACAGTATAAAAAAACAAAAGAATTGGGGTAACTATTGTGTTTTTTTTTTCTATTATACATTCCAGTGTATTTTTTCCAAATAAATTGCGTTTTAAAGACCGCTGGGCAATACAGTGTGACATAAGATATTGCAACGGCTGCCATTTTTTTCTCCAGGGTCTCTGCTAAAAAAAAAAAAAAAAAAATATGTTTGGGGGTTCTAAGCAGTTTTCTAGCAAAATATACTTTTATATTTTTTTATATTTTTACTTGTAAACAACAAATGTCAGAGAAAGGCCAGGTCTTAAAGTGGCCAGAGTTCTGCCCCGCCTTTGTAGCCCACCCAGTCCCCCCAGCCGCCATGTTCTTCTGATGACATCAAGGTGTGCTGTCTGTCTTTTCTGGGTGGTGCACGCAGCGTGGCAGCAGGTAGGTGGCTGCAAAATCTATGAAGAGACAGTCGGCGTCCCCTAGTGACATGGTGTGGCCCAGGCTCTGTAGAGTATTCTAGGCATGTGCGGTTCGTTTCGCTCCAAATTAAAATTCTAACGAATTTTTGTTTTTCGGACATTCGGATGTATCCGAACTTCCGAATTACAATAGTACCGAATTTAAACGAATCCGAAATAAGGGGAAAAAAAATTCGGACGAAATCCGAATTCGAACCGGTTTTTGGAATACTTTTGGAATCCGAATAGTTTTCAAGTTCCAATAGAACAAAATAAAACAGGAAATTAAAAAAACAGAATAGACTAGAATATAATTGAAACAAATAGAACAGAATAGAATTACATAGCATGAATATAACCATCTTCTGAAATTTGAATTTCAAATTGAATAAATTTGAATTAGAATACATAAGAAAAGAATAGAATAGAAAAAAAAGAATATAATAAACTATAATAGAATAGAAAGACAATTAACCATTTCACAAAATTCAAATATAATCAATTTGAATAGAATAGAAAAGAATAAATTAGAATAGAATAGAAAATAACAGAATAGTATAGAAAAAAAACAACAGAATAGAATAGAAAGAATATAACCATCTTCTGAAATTTGAATTTCGAATAGAATAAATTAGAATTTGAATATAAAAGAATAGAATAGAATAGAAAATAATAGAATAGAATAGAAATAGAATAGAATACACAAATAAAAAAGGAGTATAATTTGAAAAAAACAATAGAATAGAAAGAATTTAACCATTTCCCAAAATTTAAATAAAATCAATTCAAATTTGAATAGAATAGAAAGAATAAATTGGAATAGGAAGATGGTTATATTCATTCTATTCCTTTGTTTTTTCTATACTATTGTGTTATTTTCTATTCTGTTCTACTGTATTCTTTTCTATTCTATTCAAATTCGAATTGATTTTATTTGAATTTTGGAAAATGGTTATATTATTTATATTCTATTCTATTGTTTTTTTTTTATCTATTCTTTTGTATTCTATTCGAATTTCAGAAGGTGGTTATAATCTTTCTATCTTTGTCTATTCTTTTTTTAATTCTATTCTATTCCTTTCTATTCTATTATAGTCCATTCTATTCTGTTCTTTTATTTTCTATCCTAATTTGTTAATTTTTACTCTATTATATTATATTCTTTTATTTTCTGTTATATTCTTTTCTATTCTGTTCTATTTTTTTTTTTCTATTCTATGCCCTTATTTTCTGCTCTATTTTATTCTCTTTGGAAATTGGAAATCTATTTGAATTTGAAAACTATTTGAATTAAAAAAAAAAATTTGATTTAAAAAACGATTTGAAATTGTTTCGAAAAAGTGTTCGAATCAATCCGAATTCGAAAAATTTGAATCGATTCCAAATTGAATAAACTAAATTAGTTCCGAAAACTAATTAAACAAATGAAACTGATTTAACTAAACAAATTTATGTAAATAACGAATCGAAATGAAACACATTTGCTGCACATGTCTAGAATATTCCATGAATTTTTCAGTAATTCTTGCCTAGGGCGAGAAACCAGAAGGAGTCCCCCAAAAAAATACTCCCTCTGAAAAAAAAAAAAAAAATGGAATTACACTGAAAAGTAGAAAACCAGCTGACAACTGAAAGACACTTGTGTGACACGAGCTTTATGAGTCCACATACATTGTGACCAGTAATGCTCCTCATGTGCCATGGAACCATTCCCAGGAGCCTTTGTATCTTCAAGCTTTTTCTATTTTTCATCTGAGCCCTGATGAAGGACTGTTTGGCCCCCGAGACAAGTTGGATAGCTTACAGTGTGGACGGAAAGTATTCAGACCCCCTTAAATTTTTCACTCTTTGTTATATGGCAGCCATTTGCTAAAATCATTTAAGTTCATTTTTTTCCTCATTAATGTACACACAGCACCCCATATTGACAGAAAATCACAGAATTGTTGACATTTTTGCAGATTTATTAAAAAAGAAAAACTAAAATATCACATGGTCCTAAGTATTCAGACCCTTTGGTGTCACACTCATATTTAACTCCGGTGCTTTCCATTTCTTCTGATCATCCTTGAGATGGTTCTACACCTTCATTTGAGTCCAGCTGTGTTTGATTATACTGATTGGATTTGATTAGGAAAGCCACACTCCTGTCTATATAAGACATTTACAGCTCACAGTGCATTTCAGAGCAAATGAGAATCATGAGGTCAAAGGAACTGCCTGAAGAGCTCAGAGACAGAATTGTGGCAAGGCACAGATCTGGCCAAGGTTACAAAAAAATTTCTGTTGCACTTAATGTTCCTAAGAGCACAGTGGCCTCCATAATCCTTAAATGGAAGACGTTTGGGATGACCAGAACCCTTCCTAGAGCTGGCTGTCTGGCTAAACCCAAAGATCACTGTGGCTGAGCTCCAGAGATGCAGTCGGGAGATGGGAGAAAGTTGTAGAAAGTCAACCATCACTGCAGCCCTCCACCAGTCGGGGCTGTATGGCAGAGTGGCCCGACGGAAGCCTCTCCTCAGTGCAAGACACATAAAAGCCCGCATGGAGTTTGCTAAAAAAACACCTGAAGGACTCCAAGATGGTGAGAAATAAGATTCTCTGGTCTGATGAGACCAAGATAGAACTTTTTGGCCTTAATTCTAAGCGATATGTGTGGAGAAAACCAGGCACTGCTCATCACCTGTCCAATACAGTCCCAACAGTGAAGCATGGTGGTGGCAGCATCATGCTGTGGGGGTGTTTTTCAGCTACAGGGACAGGACGACTGGTTGCAATCGAGGGAAAGATGAATGCGGCCAAGTACAGGGATATCCTGGACGAAAACCTTCTCCAGAGTGCTCAGGACCTCAGACTGGGCCGAACGTTTACCTTCCAACAAGACAATGACCCTAAGCACACAGCTAAAATAACGAAGGAGTGGCTTCACAACAACTCCGTGACTGTTCTTGAATGGCCCAGCCAGAGCCCTGACTTAAACCCAATTGAGCATCTCTGGAGAGACCTAAAAATGGCTGTCCACCAACGTTTACCATCCAACCTGACAGAACTGGAGAAGATCTGCAAGGAGGAATGGCAGAGGATCCCCAAATCCAGGTGTGAAAAACTTGTTGCATCTTTCCCAAAAAGACTCATGGCTGTATTAGATCAAAAGGGTGCTTCTACTAAATACTGAGCAAAGGGTCTGAATACTTAGGACCATGTGATATTTCAGTTTTTCTTTTTTAATAAATCTGCAAAAATGTCAACAATTCTGTGTTTTTCTGTCATTATGGGGTGCTGTGTGTACATTAATGAGGAAACAATATGAAACTTAAATGATTTTAGCAAATGGCTGCAATATAACAAAGAGTGAAAAATGTAAGGGGGTCTGAATACTTTCCGTCCCCACTGTATATCTTCCTTTTAGAACCCTGACAGGGGTTGTAGCTCTTCACCATCACATCCAAAGATGACAACTTTCCCAAATTTGCCAGGACAGTCCCACATCTTGGTCCTCAGTCCCGATGATGCTGTGTCCTGGGATCCTAATGTCCCCCTTATCGGAGTTCCCGGGCTTGTACAGTAAGACATTCGTTAAGGTGAGTTCAGGCTGTGAGTGGGTGGTGCCTGCATAAACGGAGGTTGGGTTTGGGTGGGCTACTCCTGTAAGCTGGTGGGTTCTGGGTGTGACTGCCTAGTCCCTGGTCGGGTCTGAGGTGCACAGTAACTGTTTCTGGCAGCCCAGGGCTAAAATTTGATAAGTATTCTGTATCTACAGCCCCTACTACCAGCCATGGTTTGCCCTCTTTGCATAGAAAAGCACAGAGACCCAGTGATGACATCTCTGGCTCCAAAATAAGATGTATAATGAAAATGGAAAGATTTTATTCACACGTTTGATTAGCATGTTGTGTGTGTGTGTGTGTGTGTGTGTGTGTGTGTGGGACGGGGGGGGGGGGGGTAATTAGGGAAGGCAAAATGTAATAGGATTAAACTTCAGCCTTAACCCTTCCCTGACCTCTCTGAAACAAAAAGAAAAGTTTGGTGTGTGGATCGCCTTTCATGAGATGTGAAGTATCGGTGTTGGGCGGAGGACGGAGCACGGAACTAATAATGACACGCGGCCCGTGTGCTCTATGGAGCTGCATATTAAGTTGTTATTGTACAATCCGGAGATTAAGCTGCATAAACTCTATTTAATGCCCCAGCCTGGAACTCATTAAAGCACTGGAGAGGGATTGTGGAAAGCTCATAATTGGACGCCTTATGTTTCTGTTTGCATTGCTTTCTAAATGTTTTTCTGTGGAGAATGCAGACAATCAATTTCTATATTATCGTGCTGAGCCCAGGGGCCCATCCAACCCTCCGCTGACTACCGCACAGCCTGATAATGTGCTAATGGATACATGGGGGGGACCAAACACACCACACACACATACCCAGCACATACACCACACACACATACATACACACATACATACACCACACATACATACCCCGCACATACACCACACACACATACATACATACACCACACACACATACATACATACACCACACACACATACATACCCCGCACATACATACAAACATACAGACACCACACACATACATACCCAGCACATACATACCCTGCACATACATACACCACACATACACCACACACACATACATAACCAGCACATACATACATACATACAGACACCACACACATACATACCCAGCACATACATACCCTGCACATACATACACCACACATACACCACACACACATACATAACCAGCACATACATACATACATACAGACACCACACACATACATACCCAGCACATACATACCCCACACATACATACCCCGCACATACATACATACATAACCAGCACATACATACAGACACCACACACATACATACCCCACACATACATACCCCGCACATACATACATACATACATACAGACACCACACACATACATACCCAGCACATACATACCCCGCACATACATACCCCGCACATACATACACCACACATACACCACACACACATACATAACCAGCACATACATACCCCACACATACATACCCGCACATACATACATACATAACCAGCACATACATACAGACACCACACACATACATACCCAGCACATACATACCCCACACATACATACCCGCACATACATACATACATAACCAGCACATACATACAGACACCACACACATACATACCCCACACATACATACCCCGCACATACATACATACAGACACCACACACATACATACCCAGCACATACATACCCCGCACATACATACCCCGCACATACATACACCACACATACACCACACACACATACATAACCAGCACATACATATATACATACAGACACCACACACATACATACCCAGCACATACATACCCCACACATACATACCCCGCACATACATACATACATACAGACACCACACACATACATACCCAGCACATACATACCCCGCACATACATACCCCGCACATACACCACACACACATACATACCCAGCACATACATACCCCACACATACATACACCACACATAAATACCCAGCACATACATACCCAGCACATACATACCTCGCATAAATACATACACCACACATACATACCCCGCACATACACATACACAACGCACACATACAAACACCACACACATACACACACGCACCACGCACATACACAACACACACATACATACATACAGACACCACACACACACATACCCCGCACATACATACCCCACACATACACATACACCACACACACACATACACAATACACACATACAAACACCACACACATACAGATACACATACACACACACACACCACGCACATACATAACCCACACATCCATACATACAGACACCACACACACATACACAACACACACATACATACATACAGACACCACACACACATACACCACACACATACACAACACACACATACATACATACAGACACCACACACACACACATACATACCCCACACATACACAACACACATACATACATACAGACACCACACACACACAGATACATACCCCGCACATACACAACACACATACATACATACAGACACCACACGCACAAATACATACACACACACACACACATACACCACGCACATACACAACGCACACATACATACAGACAGCACACACACACACATACATCACGCACATACAGAACGCGCACATAAATACAGACACCACACACACACACACATACACCACGCACATACACAACGCACACATACATACAGACACCACATACACAACGCACACATACATACATACAGACACCACACACATACATACATACAGACACCGCACACACAAATACATACACACACACACATACACCACGCACAAACACAACGCACACATACATACAGACAGCACACACACACATACACAACGCGCACATACATACAGACACCACACACACACACATACACCACGCACATACACAACGCATACATACATACATACATACAGACACTACACACACACACACACACACACACACACACACACATACATACATACCCTGCACATACACAACGCATACATACATACAGACACCACACACACACACATACATACATACCCCGGACATACACAATGCACACATACATACAGACACCACACACACACATACATACATACCCCGCACATACACAACACACATACATACATACATACAGACACCACACACACAAATACATACATACACACACACACACATACACAACGCACATACACAATGCACACATACATACAGACACCACACACACACACACATACACCACGCACATACACAACACACACATACATACATACATACAGACACCACACACACAAATACATACACACACACACACACACATACACCACGCGCATACACAACGCACACATACATACAGACAGCACACACACACATACACAACACATACATACATACAGACACCACACACACAAATACATACACACACGCGCACATACATACAGACACCACACACATACATACATACAGACACCACACACATACACCACGCACATACACCACGCACATACACAACGCACACATTCATGCATACATACAGACACCACACACACACATACATACATACCCTGCACATACACAATGCACACATACATACAGACACACACAAACAGATTAGTACACCACACATATACAATGTGACATTCTAAAAAGGCGAGGTGATTGATGAACGTTATGTTTCACCTCGCATGCGTTCATTTGCAGAGAAATAAGGTGGAGTCCAGTCCGGGTTTTACCAGCCATACATACACCACATACACACACACACACACACACACACACACACACACACACACACACACACACACACATACATACATATAGACACCACACACACACATACATACATACATGCACCACATACATAAGTACACCACACACGCACACACACATATATACACACCACATACATTCATACATACATACATACGTACAGACACCACACACACATACACATACATACATACACCACACTCATATACATACACCACACACATACTACACATACATGCAGACAGACACACACCACACACATACACTACACATGCTGATACATACACACATCTACAGTGTGACATTATGAAAGTCGAGGTGATTGATGGACGTTATATTTCACCTTGCTACCCGCCATGCTGGAGAGGCGGAAACCAGAGCCACTGTCTGCACCTCGCCACTTAGAACATGGGCTTACATGGCAGGATCACCAAGTCATATTTGAATTAAAACTAAAAAAAAAGAATTAAAAATGGAATATGAGGTTTGGAATGACGCTAAGATGTTAATAGCAGGGAAGAGCCGGGTGCAGTCAGACCTCGGAGTGAACTCAGCTCATCCCCGAAATAACACTTCTGTATGTGTGTATCGTGTCATTTAAGTGGTTGGATTTAATTTACAGAAAAAAAAAGAAGAAAATCTGTCTCAGGCTAATGAATGGCACAGAGGTGGAAAGTTGCAGACGGCGTCCCTGCGATTCCCAGATGTTGTGTTGCAGGAGAAGAGGGATCTATTTCTGGCCGAGGTTGGACCAGAGGGAAGCGGATCATTGAAGTGGAACAGATCCGAGCAGAACATTAGACTCCAGTCACAGAAGAAGAAGAAAACCCGGACTGACAATAGAGCGGTCACATCCTGGCATGTGTCTTATTAAAGGAAAAAGTCATTATAATACTTAGCAGACTTTTAACGCTGAACCCCGGGTATTGACTTTTATTGCATCGTTCCATTGGTCCAGCTTGGACAAATGTAAGCTATACATATTCCACTCCTGGCCAATCCCTGTGGAAGCTGAGAATCCCTGTAGTAGGCACTGCACTGCTACTACATTGATCTTCATGATCTGCCCTTCTGCATAGTGACCACAAGAGGTCGCTCACTTAGCAACTTTCACATAACAACTTGCTTTTTCCTCAGTGGGTGCAAGGCGTTCTTTGACTGGATGAGGCGGAGAGGCACGACAGCGACATCACAAGTTCCACCTTTGTCCAATCAGAGCACAGGACCCAGAAGACGGCGGCGATCGCTGTAGTAGCTGCGACTACTACAGTCATCCTACGTTTTCACAGGCATGGCTTACTTACAGTACATTGGTCCAAGCTGGACCCATGTAACCATGAAATAAAATCCATACCTGGTGCCAAAAGAACTCCCACTCTGCCGCCATTGCATAGAGAACTACTGAGACCCAGTGATGACATCAACGGATCTAAAATAAGGTATGTAAAAAAAAACAGATATACAGTATAGCACAAAAAGGGGAACTTGACAATTCAGTGCTCAGAATTCACAAATTCACAGGGATGCTTGCCACAACCACTTACGGACCGCCCGCCAACCAGGTACTGTGGACAGGCGGCCCGTAAAGGCACAGTGACGTACTGATAGGCCGCTGCCTGTTTCCAGGTTTAGGGCGCACCTGCCGTGTTCATACACAGTAGGAGTCTGTCAGCAGGTCCCGGCCAATGATTCATGGCTGGGACCTGCTGATTGTCCAATAGCAGCGCAGAGCCCTGTGTTGACAACACAGAGCTTTGTACAGAGGGAATGATCTCTGTTTCTTATCCCTGCAAAGCAGAGATAAGAAACAGCAATCTTATCCCTGCAAAGCAGGGATAAGAAACAAAGAGATTATTGGTAAAAAGCAACACACTATACACATTGTTAGACACACAGTTAACTCCTTGATCAATCTAGATGTTAACCCCTTCCCAGTCAGTGTCATCAGTACAGTGACAGTGTATAAAATTATCACTGTATTAGTGTCACTGATGATGTCAGTGGCAGTTAGTCAGTTCCCACTCAGTGTCATATCGCCGCACTATTACAGTAATGCCCTGTACACACGGTCAGATTTTCCGACGGAAAATGTGTGATAGGACCTTGTTGTCGGAAATTCCGACCATGTGTAGGCTCCATCACACATTTTCCATCAGATTTTCCGACACACAAAGTTTGAGAGTAGGCTATAAAAACAACAAAATCCGTTGTCGGAATTTCCGATCGTGTGTACACAAATCCAACGCACAAAGTGCCACGCATGCTCAGAATAAATTAAGAGACGAAAGCTATTGGCTACTGCCCCGTTCATAGTCCCGACGTACGTGTTTTACGTCACCGCGTTCAGAACCAACGGATTTTCCGACAACTTTGTGTGACCGTGTGTATGCAAAACAAGTTTGAGCCAACATCCGTCGGAAAAAATCCTAGGATTTTGTTGTGGGAATGTCCGATCAATGTCCGACCGTGTGTACGGGGCATAACACTATAAGTCGCTGATCGCCGCCATTAGTAGTATAAAAAAAATTATATATTTATATAAATATAAATAAAAATTCCAGTATACAGGTATATCCCATAGTTTGTAGATACTATAACTTTCACGCAAATCAATCAATCTACACTAAGGCCCCTTTCACACTGGGGCGGTTTGCAGGCGTTATTGCGCTAAAAAACCGCCCCTAAACAGCCTGAGGGCTTTCACACTGAAGCAGTGCGCTGGCAGGAGAAGAAAAAATCTCCTGTCAGCCGCATCTTTGGAGCGGTGTAGGAGCGGTGTATTCACCGCTCCTAAACTGCTCCTACCCATTGAAAACAATGGGACAGCGCGGCTATACCGCGGTAATACCGCGGCTATAGCCGTGCTATACGAGGGGTTTTAACTCTTTTTCGGCCGCCAGCGAGGGGTTAAAAGCGCACCGCTAGCGGCCGAATACCGCGGTGAAACAGCGCTAAAAATAGCGCTGTTTTACCGCCGACGCCCCCTACCGCCCCAGTGTGAAAGGGGCCTTATTGGGATTCTTTTTTTTACCAAAGACATGTAGAAGAATTAATATTGGCCTAAAAGAAATTAGCTTTTTTTTTTTATTTATTGGATATGTTTTATAGCAGAAAGTAAAAAATATAGTTCTTGTTTTCAAACTTTTCAGTCTTTCTTTGTATTATATAATTAAAAAAAAAACAAAAAACAAAAAACAGTGGTGATCAAATGCCACCAAAAGAAAGCTCTATTTGTGTGAAAAAAATGATATAAATTAGACATGTGCACTGCCGAAAAATTTGTTAGTTTTCATTTCATTCGGGTTTTTTTTTTTTTCGTTTTTCGGGTCATTCGTTGTGATCGAAATTTGAAATATCAGAAATTCAAAAATCCGAAAATTCGAAATAATAACTAAACTAACTAATAATAACTAACTATTAAATTATAGGTATTGGAATTTCCTTTCAAATTTGGCTGTTAGTCAACATAACGAATACAAATTCATCTGCAGTTACGAATTATCCGAAACAACGAATGCCGCATCTAAGCAAATGGAACGGAATGAATTATTAATAAAAAAATAATAATAAAAACAAAGTTTTTGTTATTATTGATCTTTTTTTTTTATTATCAATTTGTTACGTTCCATTTGTTTATATGCGGCATTCGTTATTTTGGATCATTTGTAACTTTGGATAAATTTGTATTCGTTACGTTCACTAACAGCCAAATTTGAAAGGAAATTCCAATGCCTAACATTTAATAGTTAGTAACAGTTAAGTTATTGTTAGTTATATTTTCGAATTTACAAATATTCGGAAAAAATTTGTTAATTCGTTTTCGTTAATTCAGATATTTCTGAATTAACGAATTTGTCGAAATTCGTTAAAAGACGAATTCGGAACTAAACGAATTGCACATGTCTAAAATACATTTAGTTTGGGTACAGCGTTGCATGACCGAGCAATTACCAGTTAAAGTAATGCAGTTCTAAATAGCGAAAAATTGCCTGGTCATGAAGGGGGTAAAATCTTCTGTAGCTGAGGTAGTTAAGGTGTGCAAAGAGCGGTCACCTCTGTGCAATTTGGACTGGATAATAGTATCGGTGCCACCCTCCTCAGACCAGGGAGTCTTGTGCTGCACAAACAAAATCCAGAAGTCTGCCCTCGAGCCTCATGGGATCAACCAGCTGACGTGTTTCGGGGGACTGACCCCCTTCCTCCAAGCAATATCAGAGAGAGATTATTGCTCTGAGAAAGGGGGGCAGTCCCCCAAAACTCGTCAGCTGGTTCTGCCATTCGGATGAGCCCATGAGGCTTAATAGCGATCGTCTGGATTTTGTATCATGACACGCTATGATTCCATGTTTGGCTTTTTGAGTATAATTTGGATCTTTTATCTTTCACTAAATTGCTTGAGATATAATGCTCTAGGCGTTTGCTCCCTTCTGTTTTTTGTTGTTTGGAATGAAAACAGGTTTCAATTAATTGTTAATTGTTTTAAATGTTGATGAATGGGGAACGGAGAGACCAAGCAAGACAAAATATAAGCAGATTAGACTTCAGCTTTAATTATGCAACTGTCCTTATACCATGTCTGTTTTTGCCATCTGGTAAAACTAATAAAAAATTATTGAACGAAAAAAAAAATCACATTGAGGTCTACGAGAGAGAGAGGAAATGATTGGCTAATCTTTTCACATTGTGGTATTGTCTGTCGATCGCTCAAACCCACAACTGCAAAATCTCTTGTGTAGCAAATCTCATTTAAAGTAATGTGATGACAAGAAAATAATTGATTGCAGGGGACGGCGGCCATGCCGTGAAATGACTGAAAATCTCCCTCATGACTCTAGAACATCCAGAGTAGGGGTGAGCGGAGTGGGGGTGAGAAGAGTTTTCATTTCCACAAAATCACAACAAAAATCTTGGGGATTTTAGCAAAAAATTAACCGTTTTTGTGAAACAGAGGAGTCCATGCAGAAAGTGAATTTAACCCTTTCGTGACGACAGTTTTTGGGGGTTTATTTTGCACACATGGTTAACCACTTCAGCCCCGGAAGGATTTGCCCCCTTCCTGACCGAGCCATTTTTTTGCGATTCGGCACTGCGTCACTTTAACTGACAATTGCGCGGTCGTGCCACGTTGTACCCAAACAAAATGTATGTCCTTTTTTCCCCACAAATAGAGCTTTCTATTGGTGGTATTTGATCTTTTTATTTTTTGCACTATAAACAAAAAAAGAGCAACAATTTTGAAAAAAAAAAAAACACAATATTTTGGACTTTTTGCTATAATAAATATCCCCACAAAAAATGAAAAAACAACTAATTTCTTCATCAGTTTAGGCCGATATGTATTCTTCTACATATTTTTGTAAAAAAAAAATTGCAATAAGCATATATTGATTTGCGCAAAAGTTATAGTGTCTACAAGATAGGGGATAGATTAATAGCATTTTTATTTCTATTTTTTTTACTAGTAATGGCAGCGATCTGATATATACATATATATATATATATATATATATATATATATATATATATATATATATATATATTTTTTTTTTTTTTTTTTTTTTTTTTATCTGGACTGAGACACTGCAGCAGACAAATCAGACACTTTTGACACTATTTTGGGACCAGTGACATTTTATACAGCGATCAGAGCTAAAAATAGCCAATGATTACTGTATAAATGTCACTGGCAGGGAAGGGGTTAACACTAGGGGGCAATCAAGGCGTTAAACGTGTTCTAACTGTGTGGCTGACTAGAGAAGGAGAGAGATCGTTGTTCCTACTTGGTAGGAACACACAATGTCTGTCTCCTCTCCCCTGACAGAACCGGGATTTGTGTGTTTACACACACAGATCCCGGTTCTCGCTCTGTCACGAGCGATCGCGGGGGGCCCGGCGGTCATCGTACCTGCCGGGCACACGCATCGGCTCAGGTGTCACGCTGCGAGCGCGCGCGCCTGCTATAGCGTCTTAAAAAGCCGACGTACAGCTACGACGGCTCGCGCAGCAGTGCCAACCTGCCGCAGTATAACTGCGGCGGCTGGTCGGGAAGGGGTTAAAAAAAAGTCATTTTAAGCTCGAAAAGTAGTTAAAACAGGATATATTTTCTGAAAGCAGATACCCTCGAGAATAAAATAGTGGCCGTTCCAATTTTTAGTGTCACATGGTATTTGAGCAATTTATCAAGCACAGAGCTGGAGGTGTGTGTCTGTGTAAATCCAGGAAGTGAACAGGCAGCAGCTTCAGCTGACCACAGTTAAAATGGCTGCAGCCAGACTCAGTGGAGGGAGATTTCTGCAGCCTATTTGGCAAGTACAGAATCCTAGTATATATAAAATAATATGCAAAGTGGTTGGAGGGAAGCTTCAGAATGGCAAAGATGTTTTTATTACAAATTTTGTGAGCAGACTGCAGTTCCTCTTTAACAACCGATAATTAACAGCTTTTTTTATTTACGTTTCAGCTGTCAGTGGGGGAATCCCGCTGTCAGCTGAAAGAACGGAGCCTGAAAGTAATGCCGCGTACACACGGTCGGACTTTTCGTCTACAAAAGTCCGACAGCCTGTCCGACAGACTTCCGGCGGACTTTCAGCGGACTTGCAGCAGACTTTCTAACGAACGGACTTGCCTACACACGACCACACAAAAGTCCGACGGATTCGTACGTGATGACGTACACCGGACTAAAATAAGGAAGTTCATAGCCGGTAGCCAATAGCTGCCCTAGCATGGGTTTTTGTCCGTCGGACTAGCATACAGACGAGCGGACTTCGGGGTCCGTCGTACTTACGACGTAAAGATTTGAAGCATGCTTCAAATCTAAAGTCCGTCGGATTTTAGGCTAAAAAAGTCCGTTGAAAGTCCGGAGAAGCCCACACACGATCGGATTACCAGCCAGCTTTAGTCCGTCAGCGTCCGTTGGACTTTTGTAGACGAAAAGTCCGACCGTGTGTACGCGGCATTACGGTTTCAGGTATCAGACCATTTGCACGAGTAGCGATATTGGAGAAAATGCTTAGTATCGGCACCAATGCCGGTATTGGTGCAACCCTAGAATTTACCCAATTCACACTATTCTTATAAATGAAGAACATCTGACCTGGAGAGAAAACGGCCCAATAACATCCGATTTTGCACCCACAGTTTTTAATTTCTTGTCTTCTCTGCCATTTCCCTTTTAAACTGGAATTTGGATATCTTTTGGCTCGGAGCGGAGCGATCTGCATTCTCTGTTATTTTGTTTCCTAGGCAACCCGGAGGAAGAAAGAACACCTCTTATCCTTATTATATAACTACTGATTTATATTTTGTTTTCCCTGGTTGTTCTTTCTCCCCTCCTTCCCCCTCATCAAAATCAAATGAAATTGTTACATGAAACCTTCCCTTTTTCCTGACGTATCTTCAGAGGCGTAATTAGAATCTTCAGGGCCCGGTGCAAGAAACCATGAAGGGCCCCCCACCAGGGGCGTTGCTGTGTCTTCAAAAAATCTTCAAAAGATCTCGGGCTAGAGCCCATAGCAGCAAAGTAAAGAAAGGCTTGGCTTCATACGCTTGGGTGGGCATACACGTGTATATAATATACATATGTGTGTCTGTGTGTATGTGTGTGTGTATATATATATATATATATATATATATATATAAAATATCGTTACATAGTGCGGATTCCCCCCTACATCAGGGTCCCCAGAGAGCCTCCCCCTTACAACAGGGTCCCCAGAGAGCCTCCCCCTTACAACAGGGTCCCCAGAGAGCCTCCCCCTTACATCAGGGTCCCCAGAGAGCCTCCCCCTTACAACAGGGTCCCCAGAGAGCCCCTTCCTTACATCAGGTTGCCCAGAGAGCCTCCCCCTTACATCAGGGTCCCCAGAGAGCCTCCCCCTTACAACAGGGTCCCCAGAGAGCCCCTTCCTTACATCAGGGTCCCCAGAGAGCCTGCTTTTGCATCAGGGTCCCCAGAGAGCCTGCTTTTGCATCAGGGTCCCCAGAGAGCCCCCCCTCTTACATCAGGGTCCCCAGAGAGCCCCCCTCTAACATCAGGGTCCCCAGAGAGCCTCTTTCTTACATCAGGGTCCCCAGAGAGCCCCCCTTACATTAGGGTCCTCAGAGAGCCCCCCCTTACATCAGGGTCCCCAGAGAGCCCCTCCTTACATCAGGGTCCCCAGAGAGCCCCCCCTTACATCAGGGTCCCAAGAGAGCCTTCCTTACATCAGTGTCCCCAGAGAGCCCCCCTTACATCAGGGTCCCCAGAGAGCCTTCCTTACATTAGTGTCCTCAGAGATACTCCCCCTTACATCAGGGTCCCCAGAGAGCCTCCCCCTTACAACAGGGTCCCCAGAGAGCCTCCCCCTTACATCAGGGTCCCCAGAGAGCCTCCCCCTTACAACAGGGTCCCCAGAGAGCCCCTTCCTTACATCAGAGTCCCCAGAGAGCCCCCCCTTACATCAGGGTCACCAGAGAGCCTCCCCCTTGCATCAGGGTCCCCAGAGAGCCTGCCTTTGCATCAGGGTCCCCAGATAGCCCCCTCTCTTACATCAGGGTCCCCAGAGAGCCCCTTTCTTACATCAGGGTCCCCAGAGAGCCCCCCTTACATCGGGGTCCCCAGAGAGCCCCCTCTTACATCAGGGTCCCCAAAGAGCCCCCCTTACATCAGGGTCCCCAGAGAGCCTTCCTTACATCAGGGTCCCCAGAGAGCCCCCCTTACATTAGGGTTCCCAGAGGGTCCCCCTTACATCAGGGTCCCCAGAGAGCCTTCCTTACATCAGGGTCCCCAGAGACCCCCCTCTTACATCAGGTTCCCCAGAGAGCCCCCCCTTACATCAGGGTCCCCAGAGAGCCCCCCCTTACATCATGGTCCCCAGAGAGCCTTCCTTACATCAGGGTCCCCAGAGAGCCCCTCTTACATTAGGGTTCCCAGAGGGCCCCCCTTACATCAGGGTTCCCAGAAGGCCCCTCCTTCAGGGTTCCCAGAGGCCCCCCCCTTACTTCAGGGTCCCCAGACAGTCACCCCCCCTTCCAGAGGTTCCCCTGTATCTGGCTGGTCTCCGCCGTTCACCTTGGACCCCCAGCACATCTCTGTATCCCCCCCACACCTGGGGGGAGGTGGGAGGTGGTGATCGGCAGCTCTATGGTGCCAGCGAGCCGTAGGATCTCCCTGGGGCTTGTAGTTCTCTCTCCGACTGTATCCACTGGAGAGGGGAGGGGCCTCTGACCCGGGCATGTATCATCAAGAGTGTAGAAGCAGAGCCCATATATGCCCGGGTTAGAGGCCCCTCCCCTCTCCACTGTATACATTTGGAGAGAACTACAAGCTCCAGGAAGATCCCGCGGCTCGCAGGGATCCTGTCGATCGCCTCCTCCCACACCCCGTGCATGGTAAACAGACAGCCAGGGGTGCAGGGGAGAGGCCAGGTCTTGAGGGCCCCCCACAGCGGCAGAATGACAGGGCCCAGTCACAAGTGCGACTGCAGCGACCCCTATAGTTCCGCCACTGCATATCTTATTTTAGACCCAGTGATGTCATACCAGGTCTCAGTGCTTCTCTATGCAATGCTGGCAGATTATGGCTGGTGGGAGGAGCCAGGAAGGTGCCATATAGCTTCATGAAGACATCACAGCACCCTGCCTCAATCTTCTCAGCCAGGGCGGGCACAAGGGATGGGCAGGAGGGGCACTGTGGTATCATGTGAGGTGGGGGTTGGGCACTGCAAGGAGAATGGTGGGGAGGGGGGATTTGTGCTGGGAGGAGGAATTTAGAGGGTGGCAGGGGTTATAGCAGAGTTCCACCCAAAAAATGGAACTTCCGCTTTAAGTACTGGTGACCCCCTGACATGCCACATTTGGCGTGTAATTTTTTTGGGGGGAGGGGGGAGCAGGTACCCAGTTTTGACAGGCTCCCACTTCCTCCCCTGGCTGCACGGTGCCGGAAGGAAGATTACCTCTCCCCCCCCCTCCCTCCCTGCAATCTTCTGGGACACGTCACAGGTCCCAGAAGATTGCCCGGCCATTCACAACGCGCAGCGCGGCACGCGCATGTGCAGTCCACAGCCGGGCACCCACAGTTACAATGCCGGCGCCATGGAGAGGAGGAGGGGGGGGGAGCGAGGCTTTGTGCTCCTGTATTGCTGAACCGTGGGACAGGTGAGTGCTGATAAAAGTCAGCAGCTACACTTTTTTGCAGCTGCTGACTTTTAAATGGGTGGAACTCCGCTTTAGGAAGTGTTCTAGGAGGGGAATTTGGGGGTGGTGGTGCTAGGAGTGGTGATTTAGGGAGATTTGTGCTTGGAGGGGGGGATGGGTTATTTGTGCTAGGAGGGGGGATTTGTGTTGGGAAGGGGGAGGAGGATTTGTGCTAGGAGGGGGAATTTGGGAGGTTTGTTGTAGAAGGGGTGATATGGTAGAGGGGGGAGGGGAATTGTGCGAAGAGGGGAAACTTTTTTTTGGATAGGATGTGTACTCAGGGGGGAAGGTTGAGGGGTAGAGGATTTGTGCTAGAGGAGGACACAGGAGCAGAGAGGAGAGCAGATAGCAGGCTGCTGATGACAGAGGCACGTAAACTGACCACGGTGTCAGGGCTCAGCAGCCGTGATACACCGTGGTCAGTTTACAGAAGGGTGGTGAGAAACTGCCAGCATAAGCCAAGTGTTTTAGGTGTTACAGGGGGCCAAATGACACAGGACAAGCACTGTGTCATATAACATGCTTTAAAGGAGCAGGATCCATTTTTTTGGGGGGGTTAACAAACACTTTAAGCACTTGATAAAATCCCCCTTTGGATCAATCATAGTTCCACCAAGGGCTATTTTTGTCTTGAATATTAGAGGCAATTTTTAAGGAAAGGTTAGGAGCTTACTTAAAAATAAAGTGATGTGTCTCTGGCAGTATAGGACCTAATAACGTTTTCCCCTTTCAGACCAGAACAGTGATTTCTTATTATGTGTTTTATTTTATGAACCTGAGAGCTAAAGTTCATAAGGATAGACAAATCTTTAATATCTGCTGTTGACCTTTTTGGTTTCAAATGGTCTGCCCAATCTATATGTAGTATTTCAGTTGCATTGCCTTCTAATAGATTGTCTGTCTGAACATCCTCTTCATATTGTTCTGTCAAACGCTCGGCTTCCTTTTTGTAGTCCTCCAATCAGCTGCGCTTTCTTCTCAGGCATCTAAATTGACTTTTGGGGGAACATTATAAAGCAATTTCTTCATATGGCAACTGTCTGATAAAATAAAATTGTTTGTATCTTCTGATTTACAATAGGTCTTAGTCCTGCTCTATAAAAATGGTCAGGGCTAGGTAATTGATGGATTGTGTACTGCTAGTAGATTTAAATTTGATATTAAAATGGTTGCAGTTTATATCAGAAACAAATTCTCTTGGGTGCTTTTCAATATAAAGATTATGTCCCTTATATATATAATGTTTCCAGGGGATGAGGTTCACATTTCACCATATATTATCCTAAATAAATTGGGCTTCCCAATAGGCATACCTCCCAACTTTTTTGAGATGGGAACAAGGGACACCTGTTAGCTGTTGTGCAGAGTATATCGCTTCTTGACATGCATGTACTCTGCTTGTAGTATCCTCTCCAATGCCAGGACCCATAACCTGTTGTGCAGAGTATTGAAATAATGCGCTGGAAGCTTCTTGTATACAGCAATACGGCTTTACCTTCATGGAGGATATCTTTATCATGGAACAGGAAGAGAACACAAACAAAGAGCACTGAACATAGACAGAACGTACATCCTGTGATTACATTACCATACACGCTATAATACTGCAGTGCCACCTGCTGGAACACACAGGTATAATGCATATAGTATTGTCAATTTATAAGCAACCATGCTGTTGTTCTTTACAACATTAGCAAATGTATACAGGCATAGGACCCACCCCCTGCCACGCCTCCTTAAAGGAGAATTATCCCAGAAATATATATTCATAAAACCCACAAGTGTTTTTTTTTTTTACCACTACTATTCCTTTATATTGGCTTTTGAAATTTACAAATGCAGCAATTTAGAAATTAGATGAAAGGTTTAACACTGGGGACCACTTTTTAAAAGCTAAAAAGTGCATTTTATAT
The DNA here is from genome assembly GCF_042186555.1 of Aquarana catesbeiana. NCBI lineage: Eukaryota > Metazoa > Chordata > Amphibia > Anura > Ranidae > Aquarana > Aquarana catesbeiana. Next base: position 46,135,094 of record NC_133325.1, read on the forward strand.
ACAACTTCATAGATCAGACCAAAATGAGGGACAGATGAGGAGGAAAGAGGGACAGATAGACTTTGTTTGCAAGTCAGGGACAGTCCCTTGAAATCAGGGACAGTTGGGAGCTATGCAATAGGCCATAAGGAGATTGGTGTCACCAGGTGTGAAACTTGTCCCCATAGCTGTTCCTATAATTTGTAAGTAAAATTTTCATTAAAGTGTAAATTTAACTTTACAAAACAAACCCAAAACAATATACTGTCCCAATCAGAGGTATAACTAACCTTCAGGGCCCTGATGCAAAAAATCATGAAGGGCCCCCATGACCACCAAGGCCCTTTCCTCTGGGCCTTGGGCCCTTCCCTCCAGACCCAGGGCCCTTCCTACTGATCCTAGGGCCCTTAACTCCTGTCATGGTAACATGTAAACACCGGGTGTGGTGCCGATATCGCTGGACCCCAGGACAGGTAAGTGTCCTAATGTTAAAAGTCAGCAGCTATAGTATGTGTAGCTGCTGACTTTTAATTTTTAAAGCGGTGGGCGGAACTCTTTAAATCACAAAAGTTGCAAGCAAGCTTGGAATTTTCTAGGAAATTGCAAGCAAGTCGCATGACTTTGGGGTTGCAATAGTGTGAACCTAGCCTTATGGTCCATCAGTGCCCATCAGTGCTGCCTATCAGTGCAGCCTCATCAGTACCTCCCCATCAATGCCCATCAGTGCCGCTTCATCAGTGCAGCCTCATCAGCGAACATCTGTGAAGGAGAAAAATTACCTGTTTGCAAAATTTTACATCAAACTATAAAGACATTTTTGTTTTTTTTCAAAATATTCAGCCTTTATTAGTTTAGTTAGCAAAAAATAAAAAAAAAACCCAGTGGTGATTAAATACCACCAAAAGAAAGTTCTATTTATGTGAAAAATTTTCATTTGGGTACAGTGTTGTATGACCGTGCAATTGTCATTCAAAGTGCAACAGCGATGGAAGCTGAAAATAGGCTTGGGCAGGAAGGGGGTGAAAGTGCCCAGTAGGCAAGTGGTTAAAAAAGGCCTGGATTCTTTCTTTAATGTACATAATATAACTGGATACTAACATTTATAAGTAAAGTTGATCCAGGGAAAATCCGATTGCCTGTAATGCTTCGTACACACGAGTGGACTTTTCGACCGGACTGGTCCGACGGACTTCCGACGGACTTTCCGAACAAACGGACTTGCCTACACGCGGTCACACCAAAAGTCCAACGGATTCGTACGTGATGATGTACACCGGACTAAAATAAGGAAGTTGATAGCCAGTAGCCAATAGCTGCCCTAGCGTGGGTTTTCGTCCGTCGGACTAGCATACAGAAAAGCAGACTTTTCGATAGGAGTTCTGACGTAAAGATTTGAAACATGTTCCAAATCTAAAGTCCCTCAGATTTTCGACCGAAAAAGTCCAATAAATCCCACACAGGGTCGAATTGTCCGCCAGACTCGGTCCATCGGACCAGTCCAGTCGAAAAGTCCGCTTGTGTGTATGCGGCATTAGGGAAAATTGGTTTATACTTTGCTGGGTTTTTTTGCCTTCCTCTGGACAACTGTGAGTATAGGACTGTGCATATGGGATTGTATGATTTATTTATTTTTTCCCTTTTTATTGGTTGAACTAGATGGATTTGTGTCTTTTTTTCAACCAGATTATGTAACCTTAGACTGTTTCCCCATCTTTACTTTAAACCTACATTGCATATGAATAATAAGAAGGTTGTCTTGCATAAAATGGTGTTGTTTTATGAAAGGCAAATAGGCTGTTCACTTTGCGAGGGAATTTTTACTTTGCCTGGGAATATCGCTTTAGTTTAGTGAATGCGGTGAAAACTCACTTTGCAAAGAATACCCACCCAATCACGTGCAAGAGAAAAAAAAAAAGGGTGTGTTTTTTTTCTTGCATATGATTGGATGATAGAAGCCAGCAGACCTTCACCTCATCCACAAATATCACTGTCTGGATACTTGCTTTTTCTTTTTTTTTGGCTGTGCGCCCAGCTTTTCCTTTGCGGGTCCATACCATGGTTCCTGGCCTCTCATGCCCCAGACCCAATTAATAATGTAGGTACTGAATAGGGATGAATGTTTTTTTTCCCTCTCTCCCCTCGTGTATATATTTTCCCTAATGTATGGATCTAATACTCACACTGGTTTACTCATGTTTTCTGTTAGATTTTAGTACCCCTGAAGAATGGAAACACTCAGATTCCCGGGACAGATTTGACTCCGAGATCCTGACTTGCAACACTGCTTATCCACCTTCCACCCGGCCACTGAACATGTCCCCACACAATATAAACACACAATGTCCCCTAAACAGTGTCCCCAAAACACTGTCCCCACACACATGTCCCCGCACAGTAAAAACACCTGTCCCCCACATATGTAACAGTAAAATCACATGTCCCAATGATCATCTGCACACATATGTCCGTGATCATCTGCGCACATCTGTACATGATCATCTGCGTACATCTGTCCGTGATCACACAAACCAATTATTATACACTTAACAGGATTTTTTTTTTACCAAAGACATACAGAATACATTTTGGCTTAAATTTACGACAACATTAGATTTTATTGGATTTCTTTTAAAAACAGAAAGTAGAAAATATTGTTTTGTTTTTTTTAATTTCCGCACTTTTTTTTCGCTTATATCGCAAAAAATAAAACGGATTTGTGAATAAATACCACCAAAAGAAAGCTCTATTTGTGTGAACAAAATGATAAAAATTTAATTTGGGTACAGTGTTGCATGACCGCGCAATTCTTATTGAAAGTGCAAGAGCACTGAATGCTGAAAATTGGCCTGAGAAGGAAAGGGGCGAAAGTGCCCGGTATTGAAGTGGTTAATTAGTACAATTTATACGCAAGTATTCCGGGTAGATACACATCTTGTTTGCCCTTGCCCCTACCTTCTTTCTTTCTTTTTTTTCTTTCTTTCTTTCTTTCTTTCTTGGCAAAACATTAGATCTTATTTGGTACCTTTTTCACTTCTTCCAGATATGCGTTTTCTCCTGAGGAGTGGCAACTGGCCACGAAACGCATCTAGTCTATCAATGTCATCATGTTTCCAACACATAGCTTGACCTCAAATGTGATTCATTTTTATCCTATAACCCAGCAGTCCCCAACCTTTTTGGCACCGGGGACCGGCTGCTTGAAAAAAAAATCATGCCAAGGCCCGGGCGTGCACGCGCAGGGGGTAAGCAATTTTTCGTGCGCAATTTGTCAGGGCAATGGCTGGTGTTAGCGCTTAAATCATCCCGGCACCATGGTTGTTATGGTGTGAGGATGATTGAAGCGCATTATTTCTATTATTACATTGTAATATAAAATTAAACAGTTCAACTCACCAGAATGCAGAATCAGTGGGAGCCCCGAGCGTGTCACCTGCCACCAGATGCAACTTGTCACTTGCCACGCTGCCTGCCACAGATGGGGATGTCACTTGCCACGCTGCCTGCCACAGATGGGGATGTCATTTGCCATGCTGCCTGCCACCAGGTGGGGATGTCACTTGCCACACTGCCTGCCACCAGATGAGGATGTCACTTTTTTCCCCCAAGCATTGCAGAGTACTTACAGGTGTACCGCTGTCAGCCTCTCCTCAGCGCGGGTAAACTAGCTGCAGGCATATGCCAGTGAGAGATGAGAGGGCGGGCGGTGAGAGATGACGTCATTCTCTCTCTTCTCGGTGCGGCTGCACCTCTGTTTAGAGCAGCCTTCGCGGCCCTGTAAGTAAGGGCAGAACAGTGGTGCGGGCAATCATAGATGATGTCATCTCTCTGCTCCGCCGCTGCACCGCTGACATTACATTGTCTCCTCTACGGCCCAGCAGCAGAGGCAGCGCGGCCCGGTGTTGGGCCGCGGCCCACAGGTTGGGGACCTCTGCTATAACCCATTTGTATCCATTACTCAATAAGCATTTGGCTTTTTATACTAGTTACTACCATGGGATACTATGCGATTTCAGATGTGCGCGCGTGTGTGTGTGTATATATATATATATTCTCTTTTTTTGTATGCCATCACCTTGTATACCGAAAAATACTCACGTTCTACCATGTTTCACATGTTTATGAAGTATGCTTTGTTTATATGCCAATTTAACAATTTTACAATTTCTCCTACCATGTGTCTTGTGCCTCACTCAAAGTTCATTAAAAAAAACCCTTTATTATTACTGGTTTACTCATGTTTTCTTGTAAATTTTAGTGTACCCGCCCCTGAAGAGTGGAAACATCCACAAAATGTGTCGGAAAATTGGATGCACCATTTTTCCTGTAGATGGTCCCATTTACTTCTATCTATTAAAGTTCACCATATCATTGCAGATTAAAAGATTTTATTACATGAAGGACAATTGTTTCACACCACAATATGGTTCTGCCATATTGCCAGTATTGCTTTTATGTATATATGGTTTCGAATATGTGACTGTTGAGTTTACCTACTTCTGCATATATCATGTCATTGAGGTTGATTAACTAAAGGAAAAAAGGACTGTGCCCTTTGCAAAGTGCAGTTGTTTATTAAATGAGGTGAAGCCTCAGTTTGCAAAGAATACCCAATCACATGCAAGGAAAATTAAAAGAAAAACTGCTTTTTTGCTTGCACATGATTGGATGATAGAAGTCGGCAGAGCTTCTGCTTATTTACTAAGCTCTGGAGCAACTGCTCTTACAGAGTGCAACTGCAAAGTGCACAGTCTATTTGCCTTTAGTAAATCAACCCCTCTCAGAGGCGTAACTAGAACCTTCAGGGCCCCGTGCAAGAAACCATGATGGGCCCCCCTTCCATCCAAGCCCCGGGCTTCCAATTTTGGGAGAGTGTCCATGGACATCCTCCCAAAACCGTGCTTCCTGCATGACCCCTGGGACGTGCATACAGCGCAATCACATCGGCCCTTTACCATGTGATCAGTTGATCACATGTAAACAGACTTGCCGGTTATCCGCAGCCCTTTCCTCACACGCTGTGTCTGTGTTAGGAAAGGACTGCCGTTAACTGTCAAGAATGTCAGTAAATTGTTTACACTGATAATCAGTGCCCCAATCATCAGTGCCATCTATCAGTGCCCATCAGTGCTGCTTATCAGTGCCCATCAGTGCCTTCTATCAGTGCTCATCAGTGCCTTCTATCAGGGCTCATCAGTGCCCATCAGTGCCTTCTATCAGTGCCCATCAGTGCTTTCTATCAGTGCTCATCAGTGCCCATCAGTGCCTTCTATCAGTGCTCACAAGTGCCCATCAGTGCCTTCTATCATTGCCCATCAGTGCCTTCTATCAGTGCTCATCAGTGCCCATCAGTGCCTTCTATCAGTGCTCATCAGTGCCGTCTATCAGTGCTCATCAGTGCCTTCTATCAGTGCCCATCAGTGCCTTCTATCAGTGCTCATCAGTGCCCATCAGTGCCTTCTATCAGTGCTCATCAGTGCCGTCTATCAGTGTTCATCAGTGCCTTCTATTAGTGCCTTCTATCAGTGCCCATCAGTGCCTTCTATCAGTGCTCATCAGTGCCTTCTATCAGTGCCCATCAGTGCCTTCTATCAGTGCTCATCAGTGCCGTCTATCAGTGCTTATCAGTGCCTTCTATCAGTGCTCATCAGTGCCCATCAGTGCCTTCTATCAGTGCTCATCAGTACCTTCTATTAGTGCTCATCAGTGCCCATCAGTGCCTTCTATTAGTGCTCATCAGTCAGTGCCTTCTATCAGTGCTCATCAGTCCCCATCAGTGCCTTCTATCAGTGCTCATCAGTGCCCATCAGAGCCTTCTATCAGTGCCCATCAGTGAATGCTATCAGTGCTCATCACAGTGAATGCTATTAGATCCCATCAGTGCCGGACAGCACGGCTCTGAGCGGAGATTGTGTGTCATATAACAATAGCACAGAGAGACACCGGCGGCGGCATTAATGTTCTATTTGTCGGTCCTCTCTGGCACGGATGAGAGAGGACACACAGCTGATCTCACGGCTCCCCCTTCTCCCCCCTCCCCTCTCCTCTGTGCTCTGCGGGAAATGTGAGCTCTTTAGATTCACACTAGACTGCCCGCGGAGCACACAGGAGAGGGGAGGGGGGAGAAGGGGGAGCCGTGAGATCAGCTGTGTGTCCTCTCTCATCCGTGCCAGAGAGGACCGACAAATAGAACATTAATGCCACCACCGGTGTCTCTCTGTGCTATTGTTATATGACACACGATCTCCGCTCAGAGCGTGTGTGAAGAGCAACCCCTCTGGGCCCCCCCCACAGTGGCGGAATGCCGGGCCCCGTCGCAACTGCAACTGTTGCGACCCCGGCAATTCCGCCACTTACCCCTCTGTGTCATGTTTCTTCCTTTAACCGCTTAAGGACCAGCCGCCGCAGTTGCACTGCGGCAGGTTGGCTCTCCTTGGTGAATTGCCGTCATAGTACGTCGGCCGCTTTAAGAGCTCCAGGGGGCGCGCGCCCGCAGCGCTATACCGGATCCGATGCCCGTGGCTGCCCGCCGGCAGAGATGTCCACCGGCCACCCGCGATCGCTCCACAGAGAGCCAGAACGGGGATCTGTCAATGTAAACAGACAGGAGAAGAGACAGATATGATGTTCCTAGGGATTAGGAACAGCGATCTCTTTCCTCCACAAGTCAGGACCACCCCCCCCACAGTTAGAAACACCTCCCAGGGGACACATTTAACCCCTTGATCGCCCCCTAGTGTTAACCCCTTGCCTGCCAGTGACATTTACACAGTAATCAGTGCATTTTTTTAGGACTGATCGCTGTATAAATGTCACTGTTCCCAAAAATGTGCCAAAAGTTTACGATCTGTCTGCCGCAATGTCGCAGTCCTGCTAAAAATTGCAGATCGCCGCCATTACTAGTAAAAAATAATAAAAATGCCATAAATCTATCCCCTATTTTGTAGACACTATAACTTTTGCGCAAACCAATCAATATACGCTTATTGTGTTTTTTTTTATTTTTTTACCAAAAATATGTAGAAAAATACATATTGGCCTAAACTGATATTTTTTGGGGGGGAGGATATTTATTATAGCAACAAGTAAAAAATATATTTTTTTTTCAAAATCGTCGCTCTTATTTTGTTTATAGAACAAAAAAACAAAAAAAACGCAGAGTTAATCAAATACTACCAAAAGAAAGCTCTATTTGTGGGGAAAAACTGGACATGGTTTAGGTACAGCGTCGCACGACCGCGCAATTGTCAGTTAAAGCGACGCAGTGCCGAATCGCAAAAAAAATGGCCTGGTCATTAAGGGGGAAAATCTTCCGGTCCTAAAGCGGTTACAAGAAATAAAATGTGTTTTATACATTTTCTCGTCTTTTAGCCACTAATACTCACCTCATTTAAAGTCCCAAACCCTCTTCTTTCTGTACATTAGCTAAGCTAAGGGAAAATTCCTTTGCAAAGTAAAAAACATTCCCTTGCAAAGTGAGCAGCCTATTTGCCTTTAGTAAATCAACCCCAATGCGTCTGGGGAAAGCAAGGCTTAGAGGAGGACATGGGGGGGGGGGGGGGAATCAGAGAACGGCAAGCTGATCAGCAGGATGAAAAAAGAAAATGGAACCAGAAGTAGAGGCAAAGTGAAAAATCATGAAAAGAGAGTAATAAAGGTAATGGCAATGTACAATAAAATAAAGCGTGCACAGCTGCAGATAAAAAAAAAATATGGAAATGGTAAATGTCCTCATTAATGGAATGGATTTTGACCCACAGCAATTCTGAATGGCCATTTTTTTTTTTTGCTTTGCGATAGCTACAGAATCCCGTACGTCTGTCAACAACGCAGAGCTCTTTATCAAAAAAGCTCACCGTTTCCAAAGAATGAATCTCTTGTGTTCCGCAAACTCGTTGGAGAGCTGTTTAACAGTACATTACTTTATGAATGAAAGCATTTGGCAACCGCTCCTCTCTTCTCCATCTGTCGGTTCTTCTAAGGTTCACGAGCTGCGGTGCCCGTTACAAATTGGCATTTTTATGGCTGGCGATCAGTTGCCCTGACAAAGATTTTTTTTTTTATGATCCATTTGTGTAGTGTATTATTGCATGTACTGAGAAGACCAGGCCCTATCTCGGGGGGGGGGTCTCTGAAGTCAAAAGTCAATCATGTGATAGCCGATAGCAATTTACCTTTTTTTTTTGGGGGGGGGGGGTTTCCTTATAACTTTTGTTTCTTAATTCTGCGGGCTGTTGTCGGGGGCCTGATGATGAATAATTGGACAATAAAAGATAAACTTATATTTATTATTATTATTATTATTATGCAGAATTTATATAGTGCCAACAGTTATAATTCAATAAAATACAAGAGGATTAAGAGGGCCCTGCTCAGAAGAGCTTATAATCTAATAGGGTGGGGCAGGTGGTACAAAAGGTTGTAACTAGAGGAAATGAGCTGATAAAAGTGGTAAAAGATTAGTTGGAGACATGATAGGCTTTCCTGAGTTTTCAGGGATCGCCTGAAGGTAGCAAGAGTAGGGGATAACCGGACCGGTGGAGGTAGCAAGTTCCAGAGGATGGGAGAGGCTCTGGAGAAATCCTGGAGACATGCATGAGACAAGCATGGGAGGAGGAGACGAGAGAGCTTGAGATTAGGAGGTCTTGAGAAGAGCGGAGAGGACGGTTTGGGTGAAATTTGGAGATTGGTGATGTAGCTCGGGGCAGAGTTGTGAATGGCTTTGTATGTTGTGGTTAGTATTTTGAATTTATTTCGCTGGGTGATTGGGAGCCAGTGTAGGGATTGGAGGAGAGGGTTGGCAGACACTGAGCGGTTGGTAAGGTGTATAAAAGTCTGGCAGCAGCATTCATTATAGATTGACGAGGGGATAGCCTATGGAGTGGCAGGTCAATGAAAAGGGAGTTGCAATAGTCAAAGTGAGAGATAACAAGGGAGTAAATGAGGAGCGTGGTGGTTTCATTTGTTAAAAAGGGGCAAATTTTAGAGATGTTACGGAGGTGAATTCTACAAACTTTTATATATATTTATGGCAGAACATTGGTGACTGTGGCATGGCATAAAACCTTACTGCCTCAACCTCCGCAACATCTCCAAGATACGTCCCTTCCTGACCAATGTCACCGCAAAGCTTCTAATCCACTCCCTGGTCATCTCTCGCTTCGACTACTGCAACTCCCTCCTCATTGGCTTACCTCTAAATAGGCTATCCCCACTTCAGTCCCCATCATAAACGCTGCTGCCAGGCTCATCCACCTTACATACCACCTCAGCGTCTGCTATACCCCTCTGCCAATCCCTCCATTGGCTGCCACTCAACCAACGAATTAAATTCAAGATACTAACAATAACTTACAAAGCCATCCACAACCTGGCCCCCAGCTACATTACTAACCTGGTCTCAAAATACCAACCTAATCGTTCTCTTCGCTCCTCCCAAGACCTCCTGCTCTCTAACTCCCTTGTTACCTCCTCCCATGCTCGCCTTCAGGACTTCCCCAGAGCCTCTCCCATCGTCTGGAATGCTCTACCCCAATCTGTCCGACCTTTCACCTACTTTGTCCACTTTCAGACGATCCCTGAAAACTCATCTCTTCAGAGAAGCCTATCTGGCCCCCACCTAACAACTGTACATTTATCTTCTCAATCAGCACATCCCTCACAGGTATTACCTCTTGTGTCTCTTGACCTTCCCTCTTAGATTGTAAGCTCTAAGGAGCAGGGCCCTCTGATTCCTACTGTATTAAAGTGTATTGTATTTGTACTGTCTACCACCAAATTGTAAAGCGATTCGTAAACTGTTGGCGCTATATAAATCCTGTATAATAATAATAAATAATAATACTCCAGCTAGGCGTAACAATTTTGCTGAAAGAACATGTAGCCTACCTTTGCAGATCTCTCCTGGAGATGCTAGTTGTTTGGTAATCATGCTGTTCCCTTGGTTTCCTACTGAGCCATGAAAGGTCGTGGACCCCTAACTTTATTCTGGGTATGCTAACTGCAGGTTTTTACGATGTTAGTGACTTAGGCCTCATTCACACCTCGAAGCTCCAAAACACTGGAGGAGAAAAAAAAATCTATTATTCTCTATGGAGATGTTTCACATCTCCAACCCAAGTCGCCTGAGCATGAAGCTCAAAAAAGTTCTGGAGCTTCTTTTGTAGCTCAAATTGGGCAGATTGGAGTTTTTATTCCCATAGAAACAAATGGAAACGTGCCGGTTGCACATTTTTGTGCGCATTCGCACGTTTTGTCGCTCTATTTTCTGCTCAAATGAAAAAAAATTTAAAAATAAAATAGTAACAATATATGAATAAATAAATATAAAAATAAATACACAAATAATAAAAATCATCATAAAATAAATGAATAAAATTTATGTTATACATAAATATTAATTAACCCCTAACTTGAAAAACTTGAAAATATATTAATAATAAAAAAACACCCAAACCCGTAAAAAAAAAAAAAAAAAAAAAAAGGAATAATAATATTTTTTTTTTTTGTGTTAGGCTTGGAGTGTTTAGTTATTTTTATTTTTTTTAAGGGTTAGGGGTTATTTATTTATTATTACTTAGTATTCATTTATCGAATGTATTTATTTATGATTATTTTTATTTATTTGTGTATTCATTTATGATTATTATTATTATGATTACGATGATTATGATTATTATTATTAGTAGTAGTAGTATATAGTATTAACAACCAAATAAAAAATAATAAATACCTGTATTGGATTGTAAGCTCTGATTGTAAGCTCTTCTGAGCAAGGCCCTCCTAATCCTCTTGTATTTTATTGTATTGTAACTGTATTGTCCCCCTTTTATATTGTAAAGCACTGTGTAAACTGTTGGTGCTATATAAATTAACCCCTAACTTGAAAAACTATAAAATACATTATTATTAATAAAAATATTAATAAATAAACACCCAAGCCGTATAAAAAAATGATATTAATAAGTTATTTATTTTGTGTTAGGGTTGCAGTGTTTAGTTATTTATTATTATTTTTTAAGGTTAAGGGGTTATTTATTCATTTATTATTACTTAGTATTCATTTATTTCTTTCATTTTTTTATTATTATTATTCTTAGTAGTAGTATTAACACCCTAACCAAAAAAATAAAAAATAACTGTATTAGATTGTAAGCTCTTCTGAGCAGGGCCATTTTAATTCTGTGTTTTATTGTATTGTAACTGTATTGTCTCCCTTTTTATATTGTAAAGTGCTGCGTAAACTGTTGGCGCTATATAAATCCTGTATAATAATAATAATAACCCCTAATCCTAACCCTAACCTTAACTCTAACCCCTAACCCCTTACTCTAACGAAAAAAAAATACAATAAATTAAATATAATGATAAAAAAAAGAAAGAAAAGCTATAAAAGTCAAAAAACCTTGCAACAAATGATGCAAAAGATAATAGTTTTCTCTATTGGCTAATAAAAAAATGGCAAAGCTCAAAAACGCTGTATAAAAAATGCGCAAATAGCGCATAAACAAGCGCCAAAATTGTGCAAAAAAAGCGCAAAAAAGCCAAAAACCACTCAGACGCTACGCTAGGTGTGAACGCAGCTGGCCAAAATGTCCCTGCATTTTTTTCTAATAGATTAATTCCTATATCAGCAGCTCCTTCTAGTGGCCTAAATTCAATATACAGTATACCTTAAAGTTTATGTAAACCATCACCTTGTGAAGCAATTCATTCAGTTTAAAATACAAATGAAAGGCAAAACATTTGTGTATACATATAAAAAAAGAAAAATGTTAAATACCTGCCCTCCCCCTTTTTTTTTTTTTATAAGTGATCACATACCTTCTGTTCTCAGCTGCATTAGGAGTTCAGAGAACTAGGAGAGGAGAAACAGCAGCACACTGGTCTTCTCAGTGAATGGCTGTGCAGGGGGAAGGTGTCAGCACAAGTCTGATCATTGGAGGAGAGCAGGCTGAGATCCCAGCATAGCCAAAAACTCACCACACTGTGCTCCCGTGCCTAGTGTGGTCAATTTTTAATAGGAAAGCAGAGGGACTGGCAGGAAAACCAGGGATTTCACATAAAGGAAGAAATACAAAGAGAATGGGATACTTCCTCATACAAGTACATGGTACAGAAGGCACATATCAGTAATATGAAATGTTGGGTTTACATATTCTTTATTGAAAACAAATACCACATTGGGGCCATTAGATGGAGCTGATGATATAGGAATTCATCTATTAGAAAAAACTACAGGGACATTTCAGCCACCATTTCCAGGTACCATCAAGTAAAATAGATCCCAATAATGTCAGAGATGAACCCTTCCGAGTTTATTAATCAAGGAGCAGACTGTGGAACAGATGTGGGACTTGTACAAATTGGGGAACAGATGGGGAAATATACTAATTACAAAATAAAAAAAAAAAAGAATTGTCAGAATTGTCCGTTCTCCTTAACAAGTCCAACATACACTGACAGTATGGCTGCTGTGAGCCCTTGCTTTTATAGAAAGGTGGCCAAATTATCCATTCTTTCAAATTAATGGCTAAGGTGGCAAAGACTTTGCACTGTATTAAAGGTCATCCCCAGTGGCAGGGGGGGCTGACAGTGGCTGAAGCCCCGAGTGGGTCCCCAAAAAGCCCCAAGTCTCGGGTGGGCACTGTTCTATTATCAGCCCCGAGCGCTGCAGCCGAGCTGGGACCGATCTGATACTGAGTGCCGCTGAGTGCGGCCGAGTCACATAGCAGGTCCCGCCTTCTGGAGCCTGCAGCGCCTATGACGGACGTCCCACTGGTCCAATGGTGGGACTGCGGGATGTGTGACGCCCATCACAGGCGCTGCAGGCTCCAGAAGGTGGGAATTACAATGCGGCTGCCGCGCCATGTCGATCCCCACTTGGCGTTCGGGCGGGTGGCTCTCCTCCTCTCCGGCTGCCTCGCACACCACGGCTGAGCTGCTGCTGCAGGACACGTGAAGTCTGTCTCCTGGTCAGGTAGGTCAGTGTGTGTATGTCAGGTAGGTAGGTCAGTGTATGTCAGGTAGGTAGGTCAGTGCATGTCAGGTAGGTCAGTGCATGTCAGGTAGGTAGGTTAGTGTATGTCAGGTAGACAGGTCAGTGCATGTCAGGTAGGTAGGTCAGTGTATGTCAGGTAGGTAGGTCAGTGTATGTCAGGTAGGTAGGTCAGTGTATGTGTCAGGTAGGTCAGTGTATGTGTCAGGTAGATCAGTGTGTGTCAGGTAGGTAGGTCAGTGTGTGTAAGGGCACTGGTAAGCCAGGCAGCAACGCCCCCCCCCCCCCCCCCTGTGCTGGCCTTGGACTTCGGGCTGAAGCCCCTGGTCTTTTTGCCACTTAGCAACTCCCCTGGTTATCCCTTATTTACATAGTTACATAGTTGGTAAGGTTGAATAAAGACACCAGCCCACCAAGTTCAACCTGTGTGGGTGTGCGTTCTTGTCAGAAGTCATGTATCCCTGTATACTGAGTTCAATTAGATACCCATCCAAGAGTTTTTGAAATCATCAATACTTCCGGCTGACACCATGTAAGGTACCTGTGGTAGGTAGTGTCCGAAGGGGAGCTTGTATGCTGAAGATTCAGATGAAAACGTAGTCAGGCAGGTCAAGTCGGCAATAGATCAGGCAAAATGGTACAAAATCAAAATCCAAAGAATGGGCAGGCATGTGGAGGTCATACACGAACTGACGGTGAAATACCAAATCAGCAGGCTGGAGAGTGGTCAAGAATTCAGGCAGAGGTTCAATACACAGTAGTGCTTTCACACTGGAGACACAGCAGTGGCTGTTTTGGGTCGGTTTGCAGGCGCTATAGCGCCTGCAAAACCGCCCCAGTGTGAAAGGGGTCTGAAGGTGGTTGGTCCCTTAGAGGCGACAGCTTCCCTTCCACCTCCGACCACGTCAAGTTCTTCGGCCAACAGAACTGTCACTTTTGGTTGGACTGCAATGGATGACTGGATGACTATACTGATGACACATGCAGAGGCGTAACTAGAACCTTCAGGACCCCAGTGCAAGAAACCATGATGGCCTATCTGTGCCCATTAGTGCCTCCTATCATTGTCCATCAATGCCTCCTATCAGTGCCCATCAATGCCTCTTATCAGTGCCCATCAATGCCTCCTATCATTGCCCATCATTGCCTCCTATCAGTGCCCATCGGTGCCTCTTATCAGTGTCCTTCAGTGCCTCCTATCAGTGCCCATAAATACCGCCTATCAGTGCCCATCAATGCCTCCCATCAGTGCCTTCTATCAGTGCCCATCAGTGCCTTCTATCAGTGCTCATTAGTGAATCCTATCAGTGTCCATCAGTGCCGTCTGCCTTCTCACGACAGCACGGCTCTGAGCGGAGAGCGTGTCTCTCATGGAACAGCAACACAGAGACACCGGCATTGACAGTTCTATCTCCCCCTCCGTTCGGCCTCTCTCGCACGGGATAACAGATTACACTTCTGATCTGCTCTCTCTTCTCCCCCCTTCCCTTGCTTGTGTGTGCTCCGAGGGAAATGTTAGCTTGTTAGCTTCACACTTGACTGCCCGTGGAGCACACACAGGAGAGGGGTGGGGGGAGAAAGGGGAGCAGATCAGCTTTGTCCTCTGTCATCCCGTGCGAGAGAGGACGGATGGAGGGGGAGATAGAACTGTCAATGCCACTGTCTCTGTGCTGCTGTTCCATGAGAGACAGGCTCTGAGCTCAGAGCCGTGTGAATAGCAACCCCGCTGGGCCCCCACACAGTGACGGAATGCCAGGGCCCCGTAGCAAGTGCGACTGTTGCGACCTTGGTAATTCTGCCACGGGACACATGTCCACCCAGACGGCAGTCTGGGTGGCACAGAACATAGATCACCTGACTCCACCCGAATATATAGGTTCTCCCAGCAGGCTAAGGCATTCAAGAAAACCCTGACCCATTGGCTTAGATATCCCATATACCCATAACTTGACCTTGAAATGTCCTTCTCACATCTAATGCCACCAAGTGCCCGGCCACCTAGAGGCAGAAGAGAAAAGTACAACAAGGCCAAACTTAGGGAGAAATCAATGGATCTCTAACAACTATCTACAGTAGCTACTTCTGTCAAGGAATTTGGTGAGGAGCTCCCTGACTAAACCCCAGGTTGCTACAAATGTAATCTGAAGGGACTCTTTGAGCTTAACACAGGTCCTAATTAGCATTAACACTGCACTTAGGTTCACTTGTTCTCTGGAACGTCTTTTTAAATATGTTTGCAGAAATGGAGAATGGATTCTTTGGCGGTAGAAAGTACAAGGAGGTTCAGAAATTGTTCTTTGGCTTGGGTAAAATTATCCTTTACTTGCTGGTCAGCAAGTGGTTAAATCATCTAGAAATCTAAAGTGATTAAGGGATGTGCTTTTTTTACTAATCACAAAGACATTACCTAATGAACCATGATAAGAATGTTGGACAGGTGTCTTAGCGCATTAGTGTTATTTTTTTTGCAGGCGGTACTGTATATGGTTGATTGATAATAATAGATTGATAAGATGGGAATTTTGAATTTGCCAGGTGTTTGTGATATTTCTACAATTAGAGTGCCAGACATCTAAATGCAGAAATAATTTGCTATTTGATAAAAAAAAATTGCTTAAAGACCTACTGATATTACATTTTTTGGAGAAGGATAGTGTATTGAGTCACCCAGAATTTTTTTATAATGTGTATGTAAATTTTACCATAACACACTGAGCCCAATTAGACACCACATCCCAATGTTACACCATATCATGCAACTAATTAAATCCCATTATAATTGGTTGTATGATATGGCCTGTGTAAACCCTGAAGTTAAAAATAGCAAATGGTTGCTTTTTATTTCCTATAGGTATCCTTCTATCATAATACTGAGCCCTCACTCAATTGGATACCACATGCCAATATTGCACCATATCATACAAACCAATTCAATCCCATTATAATTGGTTGTATGGTATGGTCTATGTAAACCCTAAAGTGAAAAATAGCCAATGGTAGCTCCTAATCTCTTATAGGAAGTCTCCTTTTCTCTATAGGCATCTTATTCTTCTGTTTGAACCTGTTGTCCTGCTAGTATTAGCTGTAATGGAAACTTCTACCCCTAGAGGTAGCACCCTCTAGTGTGCTAGATGTAAATAGGTCTTGTTGTTAGAGTAGGACAATTTATTTTTGGCTCAGGGCTAAACCTGAGCTATGAATCTGGTTCAGGGTTCGGTGACCCAGGGGCTGGATGACTATCCTGACAACTCTTCTGGTGACTTCCCTGTTTTCTGGAACATTGGAGAATGTTCCAGACATAGTGGGTGGAAGCTATGAGGGGCTGTTTGGAATATTTATGAGGGCCTCAGCCAATCCCCAGTGAAGGGCTGACAGGGTGCAGGACACTTCATAAAAAGGCACGGGTCATGCCAACAGGGGCAGTCAGGTGGGAGATGAAGATGGAGTGCTGAGGAGGCTGTCGGTGGCAATTAAGGGGTGCTCGGGTGCTGGAAGGATCCTACCAAGACACATGGAGGAAGCCCTTCCTGGAAGCACTCCTGGGAGATCTCCTGAGTGGGCTGGTGAGTGCCAGTCTGGAGGACTGTGGGGAGAAGTTAGCCTGGAGGACTAGTAAAAGGGGCAACTGCAGCCAGGTGGGTTGGCAGTGCCTGAAGAGGTGGTGCTGGGATCAGTAACAAGAGGAGTAATGTAAGCTGGACACTGAACGTTTGCTACACTGCTCAGATTCCTGTCTGCTATGGGCTTTTGCTTCATCTAACTGAGTGACTATTGGATAATTCACAGTGTTCCAGATGGGTTCTGTAAGCAAGTGTGTGCTGGAGGAAGAAGAGGAGCTGTATATAGAGACCGTATAAAAGAAGAGTTGTTCCTGAAGTTTGTTCTGAAGTCAAGTGGGCATCCCAAAGCCTCCCATCCCTATCTAAGTTATAACCCTTAATAAATCACAAAAACAAAGTCACGGACTGTTCTCTGACTCTGAAGTGCCTGTGGAAATTCTGTGGCCTGGTTGTGCAGGGTGGGGGATCTTAGTATACTCGCAGCTCAGTAGGGGGTACGCTACATGTGTATCTCCTAAAGGTATCCTCATATCATAACACTGAGCCCTCACCCAATTGGACACCACATCCCAATATTGCACCATATCATACAAACCAAGTAAACCCTAAAGTTAAAAATAGCCAATGGTACCTCCTAATCTCTTATAGGTAGTGTCCTTTTCTCTAGAGGCATTTTATTCTGTTTGGACCTGTTGTCCTGCTAGCATTAGCTGTGATGGAAACTTTTACTCCTAGGGCGACAACACTATGTTAGAGTGAGTCTATGAAGATTCAGCACTGTTACCCTAAAGCTGGACATACACTAACCAAATTCTGACTGCATAGTATATGCCACCCTCCGACCCAACATCCACACTCATACCCAACATCCACCTTCCTGCCCAACACCTTTTGAAAGGAATGGAAGGTTTTCAGCCAAACAGTGACTGTCTCCAATCAGATGCAGCCACTGCTCTGGTATTCCCTGCTGATGGCTCTCCAAATACAATAGGAGCAACAGGAGACTCGCCCCGATAGTTTTGGATAGAGTTGCGAGGGGTTAGAACCCCTGTTTTAATTGCTACCTTGTCCCCACTAGGTAGATTTACCATCTCTGTTTGTCCTGATGACCATAATTACAGAGACAGAGAGTGGTGGGAATTCCTCATTTTAGAGCTAATTTAGACTTGGTACTTTTGCTGTGGCAGATTGTCCTCCAGGTTTCCAATCTCTGACCTTTCATGTTTGTACTTGTTTCTCCCTGGACGCTACTGCTTTCCTGGCTTCGGACTTTGTTCTAGGTCAATTATAAAAAGAAAAATAAAACAAAACATGGGTTCTACAAAGTTAAAATGCTAATTTGCAACAGCTAAATGAAATATATTTAGAACGTATCCGTTGCCTTTCATATGCTTATTTTTTTGGCAAGCCTGCTGCAAACAAAAAAAAAATAAAAGGAAGAAAAATTAAACAAGGGAAAGTGTACTGTAGACTGGGCTGTATGTTGAAACTGCCGAGACTGTGTATGTAAGCCATTCATCATTATCTGTCTGGCAAATGTCCGATGTGCGCAGAATGCCATGGCTGTTTGTTTCCTAACCCCATTAATTTCCATGTGGTTATAAATCACCCTCTCTGAAGTCAGGGACTTGCTGTCCTTTCAGCCAGATAAAATCAAGATTCAGCACTTATCGGTGACTGAACTACAACTCTTATCATCTTCAGGCTGTGGACAGCTGATATAATGATGACAGCTCTACCACATTAAGGGTCCATGCACACTGGCTTAAAAGAAAAAAAACGCCAGTTACCTTGCCATATTTAGCTTTTTTGTGCCGACGTTTAGCCTAAATTTCTAGCAGTGTTTGGGAGCTTTAGCTTTTATAAGCTGTGACATGTCTGGGTTTCTTAGCTCAATAGTAGTGCCAAAACAGTGATTTTATGCCGTGCCAGATATAGTTTTTAGGGCTTGCCTGCCCACTTTTAAAAGAAAGTCAAAATTAATACAGGCATGTCTTCCCAAGCAGGAGGTTCTCACCATCACCTTGAATCAAACAAAATATTCAGCCTCCTGGCTCTCTTGTGGCAGCTTTACTGCTTCAAGTACCTCTTCAGAGTCCTTCCTGAACTTTAGTACCCTTTTGGTCCTCCTGACCATGAAACACATCCCAGTGTTTATGCACAGACGCTGCACCTCAGCTCTGCGTCTTCCTTACAGCTTCCTAGATGCTCTGTCCCTCATGGACTCTCTCTCAGGCTCGGGCCTTGGCCTATCCTGACCTGAACACCATGGTGCACACCAGCACCTCTCACGACTCCCTTCACACACTGACCTCCTTGAGTGGGGCTCTAAGCTCTATCTCTGGCTTTCATATGAAGCCAGCACACACCTGTGCCATTAGTGTGCCTGCCTCCTACAAAATCTGGCGTAAACCACCATTTTAAACAGTGGTATGGGCTCGACCTGCCACAAGCGTTTTTACAAAAACATTTGAGAAAAAGAGAAAAGGTGGGTGTCGGTGTTTAGGAGCATTTGGCGTTTTTTCTGCCAGAAAAATTCTTTCAAAAATGCAAACCATAGAGTTTTTTTCTCTGCCTCTAAATACTGAGCTTAAAAAACGCCTCTAAACTACGCAATGTTCATTGACACATAGGATAACATTAGGCTAAACGCCTCTAGGAGCAGCATTTTTTAAACCAGTGTGCATGGACCCTAAGGAATATTACTTGGGCTACAGAATTCTCTAATTGCTTCTTCAGTGTTCTGTGGGTTCAGATAGTTTTGGTCTTGAGTCAGTTTTTTTCTTATATGTACCCAGCAAGGATAACTTTGTGGCAGTGTTGAATAGTAAGTCTGTTAACTTGCTGTACATTTTCACTGGCAAGTTATACACTTGCAGAGCACTTGAAGCACAAGTTCTAGTTGACACTTTTCCAATTTGTAGCAAATTTGCGTGGCAAGTCTCTAGCAAGAGCAACGTTTCAGTGGTGAGTCTATAACAAGAGCTCTGTAAGTCTACAGCATGAAAATTTAGCCACCCTGTGGTAGGATGACTATTGCACAACATAACTGATCCAGAACTTGAAGCAGACTTGCAGAATGTTTGCAAAAAAAGTTGATCTGAAGTCATGCAATGCGGACTTGCTGCAATTGTGCAACAAGCTTGTGGAGCTTGGCAAGTCTAGTAATAGCTTAACAAGTCATTTTCAAACTTGCATAACAATTGCTTGCTATTTGGGTATAAGTTTTAAAGCTAATATAAAATCATCAGAAGCTGTTTACTTGCAGGCTCTCTCTTTCTATCGCTAAATCAAACCTCTAGCAGACCTGTCAGAACAGAGCAGGATGTGAAAGAGGGAGGGGGCAGGGGTCTATAATGGCACTGACTCATTTAGTTGTGTGTGTGAAATTTTAGGTTTAAAGTGAACCTATTAGGTCATAAACAAATTATTACTATTACTATTATTATTATTACTGACATTCTTCTAAACATCCTATTTACCACCTAACCACTCTTTTTAATTCTTTCTAAGGTACTGACCCAGAAAAAAAATGTAGCATGCAAAACGCCATGCTACAGGAGATGGTCAAAAACTGCAATCATGATGAAGAAGGTTGTCAGAGACTCGGAGACTGGGAACATGACTGGGTGTTGGAGGTGTAGGGGGGCGCTACAAGGCAGCAGCTTATAGAGTACATTTAACCAAGCTGAGAGCCCTCTCAGACCCCATACAAAATCTAAACCACCATTTTAAACAGTGGCATGGGCTCGACCTGCCACAAAGTGTTTTTACAAAAAACATTTGAGAAAAAGAAAAATGGCGGGTGTCGGTGTTTAGGAGCGTTTGGCGTTTTTTCTGCCAGAAAAACTTAGAGCAAAGCATCATCGGATGTGTAGTTCAGAATGGGGAAGTTTCAATGGCAGCAGGACTGATCTGAACTACGACTACTAGAATGCTGAGAGGACAGAACAGGCCGCTGGGGGAGGATATAAAAGGGCTGATCGCGGCCTGCATCAGCCTCTTGGGACGCCGGTTTGACTCTGCCAGCAGGAGGTCTGTGCGACAGTGAGCTGCTGTGATTCGCGGCCTACACAGCGGTGAGCCGTTCAGCTATATCCAGAGGGACCCCTGTGGACAGCATCGCTTCTCCCCTACAGCGGACCAGAGGTTGTTCCAGGTCATCCAGAGATCGCCTGCACTTCAGATCCGAGTAGGCCGCAGCGTGGTGCGGCGGATTCCATTTCCCAGAGCCAGGATACAGAGAGAGTTCCTGATAGAGTCTCACCCCATCCTTTACTGGCCCACCCTGATGCCTGGGGGCTTCCATAACTGACAGCGGGTAGGAGCAGTGATGCCTCCGGTGGTGATGTCCAATGTCTGCACCAGTGGCACATTTGGGGAGGTGGTCCACACTAGGTATCAGCAATCTGGGGGTGTCAGTTGGTACCCAACTTTTTTTTTTCAACTTGTAACTGTCAAACAAGCAGAAGCTTAACAGTAGTGCTGGTATCATAGTTCCCAGTTCTGGAAGATGATCAGGGGTGCCCAAAATGGGGGGTGGCAATGCGCACATTGGCATTTTCATCCTAGGCGCTGGATGACATTGTCATGGATTGCTAGAGATCATGGCTATTACAGCCAAAATAGGTTAATCAGCAAAACCAAGGAGCTACTGGTAAAATCTTCTTTATTGAAAAACCAACAGTAGTAAAGCTTACAAATAAGTTGGTGCGTTTCCATCCAGAAGGGCCTCAGTACTAAGGACCTTCTGGGTGTAAACACGTCAACCTGTTTGTAAGCTTTACTCCTGTGGATTTTTCAATAAAAAGAAGATTCGACCCGCAGCTCCTTGGTGTTGCTGATTGACCTATTGTGGATATTTGTGTATCATTTGTGCAGCTGGGGATCTGGCACTCAATGGTCTGCTGCAACAATACAAGGGTTTTTAGATTGTAGTACTGCTTCACCCATTTTCCATTTAGTGTGTCATGGCTATTACAGCCTCTTTACAAATCCTTAGTTCCACATTTGTGCTTCCGACAAAGTACTTGTGCTACATTTGATCTGTCCCTCAGCAAGATACTGTACATACTTGCTAAGGTTGAATAAATACACCAGCCTATTCAGTTAGACCCTTGTGGGTGTGTGTTTTGGACAACACCATTTCTCATATTCCTGTATATTGCATTCACTAAGATACCCATCTAAAAGATCCGTTTTGAAAGATCAGAGAAAATTGAAAAGTAGAAAAGAAGAATAGAGCAAAACAGACCATAGAAAACAATTGAATGTGTAAAAAAAACACTGTAACCAAACTATTTAACTGTTGCAAGCCAGTCTAAAGAATATTTTACCTTTACTTCCCCTAGTAAGCAGCTAGGCAAGGAATACACAGAAGACTTGCTGCAGGAGGCCTTGCTGCACCACTGAACAGCATTTATGTAAAATTGTGTAAGTGCCATTGAGTGCAGTCCAATGACTGGGGGGGGGGGGGTTGTCTATGACAGCCTGAGCTCACAGGAAGTGGTTGAATGACATGTGCCATCATTCATCCCTGAAGTGGGCAGTGATGAGTGAAGGAGGTGGATGTTGAGCGCAATGCTGAAGCATGAGAAGAGTGATGCTTTTGTAGCAATTCAGAGACATTGTGTAGTGTTATTAATGTGGAGTTGTCTCCCTCTCGTGTTGGCTGGACTTTATGTGTTTTTCTTTTTTTTTTCTTTTGGAAAACTTAGAGCAAAGCATCGTGGGATGTGTAGTTCAGAATGGGGAAGTTTCAATGGCAGCAGGACTGATCTGAACTACGACTACTAGAATGCTGAGAGGACAGAACAGGCCGCTGGGGGAGGCTATAAAAGGGCTGCTTCAGCCTCTTGGGATGCCGGTTTGACTCTGCCAGCAGGAGGTCTGTGTGACAGTGAGCTGCTGTGATTCGCGGCCTACACAGCGGTGAGCCGTTCAGCTATATCCAGAGGGACCTCTGTGGACAGCATCGCTTCTCCCCTACAGCGAACCGGAGGTTGTTTCAGGTTATCCAGAGACGCCTGCACTTCAGATCCGAGTAGGCCGCAGTGTGGCGCGGCGGATGCCATTTCCCAGAGCCAGGATACAAAGAGAGTTCCTGATAGAGTCTTCTTCATCACCTACAGTAGATGCTGCCGATATTCTGCCAATCTCGCCGCTGTTAGCGGCGAGATTGAAACCTGCGAGACCCGTCGCGGGAGCCAGCGCCGAGCTCTGTCGCTCCTCCCGCTCGGCGCCCCCAATGGATTCCTATGGATGCGTGGCATCTCATGGGGGTGGTGAGCGCGAGAAGTACAGCCCCGCAGTGGTGATTTCCAGCGCGATCCCATCGTGCTGGAAACGCAATATCTGCGACAGGTACTGTACATTGTTGCCAGCTGTATCTGAGTCCAGTGTGGTGAGCGGGCAAAGCCCATCTAGTTGCTATAAGACCCTGCTTTCAGACATCATTTACTCAGTTCAGATTGGTGGTACTTGTAGTGCCACTGGAAGTCAGTTCTTATACTGCAACAACTACTGTAAGCAGACGTCTATGCCTTGTTCACCTTATTACTTCTTGTAGTTTTACTGGATATACCACTACTAGGATCATACAAGAGGAGATTAAAGTAAAATAAGGATACCCTAAAGTTTTGCCAAATTTGCTATACCCTATTATCAAGGATTATCTTAATCACATTACATCAAAGCTATCTGAAGACATCTGGATTTCAAGGAATAACCCTTCCACCTTTTGTTATCCTTTTCTCATCTGCTCTAGTTTCATTGAACTCCATTCCACACAAAAATGGAACCTCTGCTTTTCGGAACCCTCCCCCCCTCCGGTGTCACATTTGGCACCTTTCAGGGGGGAGGGGGGTGCAGATACCTGTCTAAGACAGGTATTTGCACCCACTTCCGGGCATACACTCTTCCCGTCCCCCCGCACTGCCTGCTGGGACACACACGGGTCCCAGAGACAGCAGGGACCATTCGGATTGCGCAGCGTGACTCGCGCATGCGCAGTAGGGAACCGGGAAGTGAAGCCGCAAGGCTTCATTTCCTGATTCCCTTACCGAAGATGGCGGCAGCAGCATCCAAGGACCGAGGGACGGTTCGGCCCCGGGTGCCGACATCGCGGGCGCCCTGGACAGGTAAGTGTCCTTATTTTAAAAGTCAGCAGCTGCAGTATTTGTAGCTGCTGACTTTAAAAAAAAAAAATTTAGCGGGACTTCTGCTTTAAGGGAGCCAACCAATTTGAATATAATAGTCTGCATGTTGTTCTTTTTATGTTGTGCAATTCTTAATGGCCTATGGGTTGAGGAGACAGAAGGGAGTGAGCCTGACATAGAAATACAGTGCCAGTTCTCTACCCTTCTGCTCACCTGTTCACATAGGTTTCTGTGATTGGGCTAATATCTGAATTTGAATTTTACTGTGTTGATCTGTGTTAGTTTTACAGTTGAAAGAGCTTTAAACCACTATATTGCCTTTTTCCTAAATATAGCCCTTGGAGCTTATTTACTAAAGGCAAATCCACTTTGCACTACAAGTACACTTGGAAGTGCAGTCGCTGTAGATCCGAGGGGCACATGCAAGGAAAATAAAAAACAGCATTTTAGCACATGATTGGATGATAAAATCAGCAGAGCTTCCCCTCATTTCAAATCTACCCCTCAGCTTTAAAGCGACTTGCACTTCCAAGTGCACTTGTACATAGTTGCCAACATTGCAAAAAAAATATGTGGGACACTTTTTTGGCTGTAGGCGGAGCCGTACAATAATTAGGGGGTGGGGCATTCGTTTGTAGGCGTGGCTTAGCAAAAATCATAAGTGCGGGGCGCGAAGCGAAAAATGGGCACGACTTACGTGAAAAGTGGGCGTTAGAGTCTGAGATGAATGAGGGATGGAGAGGGAAAGGGGGAGAGAGGAATGACGGGACAGCAGCCCCAAATCCTACACAATAGAAATATGTGTATTCTAGAAAGTTTAACAATCAGCAGATAAAGATACTCCAAACGCCTGGTGTTAACGCTTCAATCATCCACCATGGTTGTTATGGTGTCAGGATGATTGAAGTGCATTATTTCTATTATTACATTGTAATATAAAATTAAATCATTCAACTCACCATAATGCAGAATCAGTGGGATCCCTGAGCGTGTCACTAGCCACGTCGCCTGCCACCAGCAAAGTCTGTCCTTGCATCAGGTGCCACCAGAAGAGTCCGTCCTTGCATCAGGTGCCCCCGGCAGAGTCTATCCTTGCATCAGGTGCCCCCGGCAGAGTCTGTCCTTGCATCAGGTGCCCCCGGCAGAGTCTGTCCTTGCATCAGGTGCCCCCGCCAGAGTCTGTATAGACCCCCTCAGTGCAGACCCCCTCCATCAGTGCAGACCCCCTCCATCAGTGCAGATCCCCTTCATCAGTGCAGACCCCCTCATTCAGTGCAGACCCCCTCCATCAGTGCAGACCCCCTTCTATTAGTGTAGACCCCTCCTCTATTAGTGCAGCCTCCCCTCTATTAGTGCAGCCCCCCTCAGTGCAGCCCCCCCTCTCTTAGTGCAGCCCCCCCTCAGTGCAGCCCCCCCTCAGTGCAGCCCCCCTCTATTAGTGCAGACCCCCCCTCAGTGCAGCCCCCCCTCAATTAGTGCAGACCCCCCCTCTATTAGTGCAGACCCCCCTCTATTAGTGCAGCCCCCCCTCAATTAGTGCACACCCCCCCCCCTCAGTGCAGCTCCCCCTCAATGCAGCCCCCGCTCAGTGCAGGAGCGGCCGGTGTTCTGCCGAGAAAGTTCCTCTCGGCAATGAAGGACCCCCTGTACTGTGCAGGCGCAGCGCTTGCGCAGTACGGGGCTGGGGAATTTTCGGCAAGAGAAGACACAGCGACGGCGCCGTGTCTTCTGCTTGCTTCAGTGGAGAGGGGAGGGGCCGTGCAGCTAAAGAAGCCGCTTCATTGGCTGCACGGATCGAACCCCCTTCCTCTCTCCACTCAACACTAGGGGAAAGATAGAGCGGCGGCGCCGGCCGCCATTTTGCTGGAGCCCGCTGCTCCAAAAACAAAAAAACAACATTCCCGATTTTCCTTATGGAAAATCCCGATTCGGGACAGCCTCCAATCGGGACGAGGGTCCCAAAATCGGGATTGTCCCGGGAAAATCGGGACTGTTGGCAACTATGCTTGTATTGCAAAGTGGATTTGCATTTTGTAAATAACCCTCATAGTGTTCATAAGTGTGCCTTTTTATTATATTACAGTGTTGAAATATACTTATTTCCGTGTTCTCTCTAATACAGTAAACAAACTTGAACTGTTTTGTTAATATTGTCTGAGTCTCTCATTCTTAGTACAGTTAGAAAGATGACTGAACCCAGGGTGTCAGAGGTAATAAAGGGTTTGCAGAGTCGAGGCAACCATTGGGGTACAGAGTCTATTAGCAGCCGTCACGGGGGTACCGCTACACTATATTGGAACTCCAGCTTTTTATTTATTACTCCTGTTGAGGTGGTAGTATTAAAAAAAAAAAGATGGAGTTCTGCTTCAACTTATATATGTCTAAAAGTTGAGAATAACACAAATTAAAGAATTTAATATAATCCTACTTCCCAAGATACAGACGTTCCATGTACCATATGTTGGATATCAGTGTGAGAATTATTGTGCTGCTAATGCCAAAAAATCCAGACTTAATGTCGGTGGTAACCTCCGGACCATTAATAATCCAATTTCCTATGTGAACGCCTGCATTTGCTTCTGCTATGATAATAATAATACTAAATATCCTACCAAAGTGTTGAAAACAGGGCTTAAAAGAAATATGTTGATGGTTCTGGACAAAGCTAATAGAAGCCCAAAAAATTAGTAACGGAAGACCTCATAATATTACACTAATTTACAGCTGTCACAACACAAACGTGGGCTGTCACACTGTAGTAAAAAATAAAATGTAAAAAATATAAAGTATAAAATAAAGCTGACACAAAACCATTTGTTTTCCTTTAACCCCTGGAGTACCGACCCGCAATACCCCTTCATCACCAGTCCAATTTTCAGTGCCGTGATAGTTTGCCTGACCTTTACCCTGTCATGCAGCGCTGTGCTCAAATCTATTTTATGTCAGTCTTATAGACAGAAAAAAAACATTCTTTTTGGTTGGATTTAACAATCACTGGGTTTTTATTTTTTTACTAAATTGCGGGAAAATGACAAAACATTTTGGAAAAAAAGTTTCCCTAAATTTCTGCTATAAAACATATCAAATAAAAATGCAAAAATAGAATGAAAACTCCCAAAAAGAGCCCTCTTTAGAAGATAAACACCCCAAGGTGTACTCATTTTTGTGCCACAATTTTTTCACACATGAAGAAACATGGCAGTATCGAGGGGGTTAGAACATTGAACTTGGTAATGGTGCACTAGATACATTATTGTACAGGTGATACCTAATGTATAGGTCACATACAGTGAGAGGATGGAGATGAAGGAGTTCATGTGGAGATGTGCAGGACAAGGGAAGTGAAGGGTTAATTTATCTGTCAAAGCATAGATCACCTGAACCTCATGGATCTTTAGAATAGCATCCAAGTTTATTAAAGTGATCACATCATAGCAATACAATTGCAACATTTTTGGGCCTCGCTGGATCCCTTCATCGGACATGCTTACTGAAGGGATCCTGTACCCGAGTCTGTGAGTTGGGTCGTCTCAGTTCACAGCCATTAATAGGCACAACAGCTACCTGTGAGAGGATTTTTCCAGTGCTGTTTATAAATAGTACTGTGGAAATAAGAGGCTACAACTTCACCATTGAAAAACATACCACGGTAGAAAATCGGTTAAATGTTATACATTATATGGCCAAAAGTATGTGGCCACCTCTCAGAGTTATTGCTTCAGGTGCACAAAACTGGATCCATACATGCTTTGATGTGGAGAAACTTGAGTGGCCTGCACAAAGCCTGACCTCAACTCTGACTAGCTCCCAACTGTCCCTGATTTAGAGGGAATGTCCCTGATTTGGAACAAAGTCCCTCTATCCTCCTTTCCTCCTCATTTGTCCCTCATTTCGGTCTCGTTGGTGCCGCACGAAGGACATTATCTTTACAGCGCACCAGGGAGAAAAAATTAGAGAATAAGAAAACGCTGAATCCATTTATGAAGGTATCTTTTAGCTCTCAAGCAAAGATAATGTTATATTCTCCTGTGCCGTCGGTGGTCTTGGAGGTTTCCCAGGAGCATAAGATGAGCTGGAATGTTATCGACCATTTCAAGGGTATTAAATTGCTGTAAAAGTGTCCTTTATATAGTTGCATATAAAATGCACTATTTATCTTTCAAAAAGTGTTTCCCAGTGCTAAACCTTTCATCCAATTTCTAAATTGCTGCATTTACAAATTTCAAAAGCCAATATAAAGGAATATTAGTGGTAAAAAAAGCACTTGTGGGTTTAGCCAATCATGTCCTATGCCTACATACTTTTGCTAATAGGTGTGCCTCGTTCCCATCTCAAAAAGTTGGGAGATATGCCTTTGGGGTGTATTGAGATGCCAACTGAGAGTCAGATTTTTCTGTCCAACATTGGAGATGAGACTGAAGGAGAAATGCTACGGGAGTAAAGCAGGGCCATGACTCTCAACCCAGTGTTGGCCACCATGGTGCTGCATGAAGGACATCACACACACCAACCTTAGATGGCACCATGGGGAAAAAACAAGAGAATAAGAAAATGCTGGATCCATTTATGAAGGTATCTTTTAGCTCTCAAGCAAAGATAATGTTATATTCTCCTGTGCCGTCGGTGGTCTTGGAGGTTTCCCAGTAGCAGAAGATGAGCTGGAATATTATCGTCGATTTCAAAGGTATTAGATCGCTGTAAAAATGTCCTTTATATGGTTGTATATAAAATGCACTATTTATCTTTCAAAAAGTGTTTCCCAGTGCTAAACCTTTCATCCAATTTTTAAATTGCTGCAGTCAAAAGCCAATATGAAGGAATATTAGTGGTAAAAAAAGCACTCGTGGGTTTAACTAATCATGTCCTATGCCTACATACTTTTGCTATTAGGTGTGCCTCGTTCCCATCTCAAAAAGTTGGGAGGTATGCCTTTGGAGTGTAATGAGATGCCAACTGAGAGTCAGATCTTTCTGTCCAACATTGGAGATGAGACTGAAGGAGAAATGCCATGGGAGTAAAGCAGGGCCATGACTCTCAACCCAGTGTTGGCCACGATGGTGCTGCATGAAGGACATTACCTTTACAGCACACCAACCTTAGATGGCACCATGGGGAAAAAAAAATGAGAGAATAAGAAAATGCTGGGTCCATTTATGAAGGTATTTTTTAGCTCTCAAGCAAAGATAATGTTATATTCTCCTGTGCCATCAGTGGTCTTGGAGGTTTCCCAGTAGCAGAAGATGAGCTGGAATGTTATCGGCCATTTCAAGGGTATTAAATTGCTGTAAAAGTGTCCTTACTCACAAGTTGTATGTATTCAATGGGTGCACAGTCTCCTTTACATAAATCCAAAAATTTGAATTACAGGTCTAAAGCAGTGTAAACAAGAGAAGTAGCTGGAGCCACTAATTTTATGAAATGTACCAGGAAGAGTAAAATAAAAGAGTGCAAACTGATGACATAAAGTCCACAAAAAGGTGCTCAGGCCATAGCAGAAGCAGATATAAAACTGGTAACAGGGATACAGAAATAGAATTGTACTACTTAAAATGTGGCTCAGGACATCCAGAGTTTAGTGTCACTTGAAACCAGTATTAAACCCAAAAAATGGGGGGAAATGTCCGTTTGTCTTATGAAACGAATATTGATCAGGCTCCAACCCCACTCCCCCACCCCCCGCCCGCTGCTGCCACCGCCATGTTACAATGCTGGCAGAAGAGAAGAGGACAGACATCCCAAGTCCCCCGCGAGTGCCCGGCTGGGCCTGTCACTCAGCTTCAGACAGAAGACAGAGCAGCCTGGTCAGCACAGGTCAGGCTGCATTTAATTGGCACTGGTCAAGCTGCATTTCATGGGCACTGGTCAGGCTGCATTTCATGGGCACTGGTAAGGCTGCATTTAATTGGCACAGATCAGGCTGCATTTAATTGGCACTGGTCAGGCTGCATTTCATGGGCACTGGTGAGGCTGCATTAATTGACACTGGTAAGGCTGCATTTCATGGGCACTGGTAAATATTTTAGTATACCAATTGGTTCAGAATATTTTTTTTCTTGTTATCCTCCTCTAAAACCTAGGTGCGTCTTATGGAGCGAAAAATATGGTAACATATATTGCAGCCCACCAATCATTAGATGTGGTGGCTGCATTCATTTTGTTTTTTAGGCTTTTTTCCTATGTTTTACCTGGTAATCTGGCCAGTAACACACTTCCTGTACTAGAGCACCCCCACTCTGGATGAAGGGGCACCTTTGGACAGCAGCATTGTCAGTCTGGGGGGAGGTGAGGGAGTGTTAGATGCAAGGATGCACAAATTATATAGCCTGATGCCAGGGACCTGACGCAGGTTTTTTTTTTTTTTTTTCACATTTAGCCATGCTGCGGGGTAGCAGCAGGGTTTTCAGCTGGCGATTCTTACCGACGAGTCCGGGAAACGATCCAGCAGTTCACGCGGCTGGCCATAGAGGTGAAGAGAGACCAGATTGTCTCTCCTCACCTCTATGATCTAGGAGGCTGGGAGCGACGTCATGAACATTTTAGGACCCCCTGAAATATCAGGGGTCTAAACAGACCTCTAATGTTTCACATTTAAAAGAGAGAAAGAAGATTGAGAACACCTCAGTCTCCATCTCTGCAGCCTCAGCATCACAGAATGAATGGACAGGAATAGCTCCGTACAGAGCTTACTGTTCATTCATAAACTGAAGCAAAGTAAACACAGTTTAGTAAACACAGTTTACTATGCCTCAGCTAAGAATGAAAAAAAAAATCACTGATCACTGACTCATTAAGACACGGAAGGGGCCAGTAAATGACACATTTACCAGTTCCTTCCCCGCTCTTCATCCTGACACATCTCAGCTGGCGGTAGAGGGGAGGAGGGAAGCTGGCAGTGTGGTAGGGGAGAAGAGGGGCTGGGAGAGAGCACGCAGGGGCTCAGAGACAGCACAGGGGGACCAGGAGAGAGGACAGGGGTGGAATATAGAGGAACCAATTGGTCAATTTCTCAACTGCCGCAGCTGAATGCTTGCAGGAGGGAGAGGAGGAGAAGCGGGCATTCAGCGGCTGCATGGAGGGATCGGTTCTTCTACATGCCTCCGCCCTCCTATCCAGGTGCACAGGGGAGCCGTGTGCCCTGGAGCATTGGCCGGGGTTGCAGTTGCGACCCCTGTATGTACGCCCCTGGCATTCATCATATTTAAGTATTTGGAAGCTACAATAAAATAAATGTTTGCTTGTCGGTTTACTACCACTTTAAGTTCAGTATGCTAACACAGGACAAATGGTTAAAGGGTAAATGACCCTGGCTGTCATTATACCTGGAATACTGGTGACATCAAGTGGCAGAAAAGATGTACTGCATGGGGGGGGGGCTCTGGATTGAAGGTATGTATTGCAACAAAGGCTGCTTTTTTCCTTTTCTCTTTTATAGATTTATTATTATTTTCTATTTATTATTGACTGAAGTACATTATAAAAAGTCTTAGGTACAATTGAGTGTACATACCTATCTTCTCTGCCACCCTTGCCGCGCAGTGCTGCTCTATGACAGAGATCTGGTAACCTGAAGTCCGCTGAGAAATCACCACATCCATGAGTGTCTATCGCTGGTTCCTCCTTCCAACTGCACATAATTGTCATATGGTAATGATATGAGATCAGAGGGAGGAACCAGCGAGGGCTACGGGGGGCTTCAGGGGATCAGTTCTCTAAATGCACCAGCATGGAAGGGCAGAAATGTATGTATTGACTCTTCGGTATAGATATGAGTTTGATTTAAAGCTTTTTTTTTTTTCCTGTGACAGGGTCTCTTAGCCACACCTATTTGTCATGGCAGATATTGGGGTGGCAGATATTTGCCCTTTCTCCCATCTCAGAACACTCAGATATACAGTAGATACTGATGGTTGATTTTCTAATATGATACTTTCATCACCCTGCGGCTTCTGTAGTATTGTAGCACAGCTGCCCCACTTTCATTTGTAATCATTGAGTCTAAAACTGTCCGCCAAATACGAAAAATACACAAGACTTTAATTAGAATTACAGTTGCCTGATTAATCACTGCTACACCGGAGAGCGAAGAATAACAGATCAATGCTCGGCGTGGTGCCTGCGCTTTGTAAAACATCTTCATTTTAAAATTCTGCAATTAAAGGAAACCTCCACATAAGGGAATACTGATGCTGTCATTGCTGCTCTCTTTCTATAAATGCTAAATGTCTGGATTTGGACCTTTCTGACCTGGAACATCAGGATGAGGCCAAATCTTCAGAGCCCCAGAATGTATCCAAACCCATGGATCAGCCTTTTAGCTGGGCAACTGGCTACTTTTATATTTTATCAATGGCAGGCTTCCCATCCTCTAAGTCAGACTATCGCAACCTTTTTAGATCAGAAGGACCCTTGAAATAATTTTAAGGGTTTCGAATAACCCCTGATGAAAATGCTTATATGTAAAACCCAGTGCGACTGGGAACTTGTAGTATAAAAAGAGAATAAAGAAGGTGGTGGTGTGAATTTCACACCCAGAGCAGATCAGCTTTAAACATCCATTTGTTGTATAGGACAAAATTATTTTCAGTAATAATATTGAAATGAAATAAACAATAATAACAGAAAAGAAATCAGTGAAAATTGTGGTGTCCACTACTTATTTATGACTGGTATTTATATAGCGCCAAAAATGTATGCAGTCCTTTACATCTATTGTGCATTCACATTGGTCCCTTATATCAGGGGTCTAAACAGACCTCTAATGTTTCACATTTAAAAGAGAGAAAGAAGATTGAGAACACCTCAATCTCCATCTCTGCAGCCTCAGCATCACAGAATGAAGTCCTTTACATCTATTGTGCATTCACCATCTGAACCAAATAAGTTATCTTGGCCTCATCAGACCACAGGACATGGTTCCAGTAATCCATGTCCTTAGTCTGCTTTTCTTCAGCAAACTGTTTGCGGGCTTTCTTGTGCATCATCTTTAGAAGAGGCTTCCTTCTGGGATGACAGCCATGTAGACCAATTTGATGCAGTGTGCGGCGTATGGTCTGAGCACTGACAGGCTGACCCCCCCACCCCTTCAACCTCTGCAGCAATGCTGGCAGCACTCATACATCTATTTCACAAAGGCAACTTCTGGATATGATGCTGAGCATGTGCACGCAACTACTTTGGTTGACCAGTTCTGAGTAGAACCTGTCCTGTTAAACTGCTGTATGGTCTTGGCCATCTTTATGTAGAGCAACAATTCTTTTTTTCAGATCCTCAGAGAGTTCTTTGCCATGAGGTGCCATGTTGAACTTCCAGTGACTAGTATGAGAGAATGAGAGCGATAAAACCAAATTTAACACACCTGCTCCCATAATTGGGCCCAATTTGGACATTTTCACTTAGGGGTGTACTCACTTTTGTTGCCAGCAGTTTAGACATTAATGGCTGTGTGTTGAGTTATTCTTGAGGGGACACTGTTATACAAGTTGTACACTCAGTACTTTACATTGTAGCAAAGTGTAATTTCTTCAGTGTTGTCACATTCAAAGATATAATAAAATATTTACAAAAATGTGAGGAGTGTACTCACTTTTGTGAGATACTGTATATATATGTGATGATACATATAGCATATTTTTAGATGATAAACCCCATGTAACTGTTCCAGATAATGCAGACAATTGCCTTTAAGTAGTTTGATGTTCCGGATGACGTCTCTTCCCGTGACATTTACCATGCCTGCTCTCTGCTTTTATTTTTAAAAACAACACGCGACAAACAGCCTTTCCGCATCATGTCAGAGGGAAGAATCATGAGGGTTACAGTAATAGGACCTGACAGTTTAACTCAGGCAATCACAGTTCCGCCATGATTTCTTCCAACACTTTTCTCTTAACACAGACTGAGAAATGTTTATGGACAAGTAAAGCAAACAAATGAAATATTAACACAGCAAGATAATGGAGGGATTCAAGAGTTTCAAATATTTGGTTAAAGCTGAACTCCATTATAAATTTAAAGTATTAGTCACCCCAACATTTCATATTCCTGATATGTGCCTGCTGTACCATGTACCTGCATGAAAAAGTATCCTGTTCTCTTTGTATTGCTTCCTTTGAGTGAAATACCCTGTGATCCTGCTCGGTGTGCTGGTGCTTCTACCCCCCCCCCCCCCCAGCTCTTATCTAGCTGAAAACAGAGGGAATGTGATCACTTATAAAAAAGGGAAAAATAAGTATTTATAATGTTTTTGTTTTCTTTACATCTATACACACGTTTTGCCTTTCATTTCTGTTTTAAACTGATTCGTTTTTACAAGGTGGTTGTTTACAATCACTTTAAGTGTAAGGCCATTTTAGGAGGGGGGTTGTGTATGTTAACGTATTACATCTATTCACTCTTGCAGCAGTATCTGTGTGAAGTAGTTGACCCAAGTCTTTCCTAAGTGGGAGTGGGGGATTGTCCTGATATTCTTTTTCTTACAGTGACTCCACTTATGATGGCCATTAAAATTGTGTCTGATTCCTGATTCACTTAGTGGGTGGCCCTGTCAGCCCCCTTCATTTTTAAATTGAAGGAGCCAGGCGAAAAATCATCAGCCAAACAGCGTATGGCCAGCATCTGAAGAGCCCTCGGTTTTCTTCTGGTACAGTGTCTCGACTGGGAATGGACTAGGGTTTTCTTTTCCTACATTGCCTCCACTGGGAAGGGCCTTGGGTTTTCTTCTGGTACAGTGTCTTGACTGGGAAGAGCCTTGGGTTTTTTCCTCGTACGGTGCCATCACTGGGAAGGGCCTTAGGTTTTCATCTTGTACTGTGCGTCCACTGGGATAGGACTTGGGTTTTCTTCTCCTACAGTGCCTCCACTGGGAAGGGCATTGGGTTTTCTTCTCCTATAGTGCCTCCACTAAGAAGGGCCTTGGGTTTTTCTTCTCCTACAGTGCCTCCACTTGGAAGGGCATGGGGTTTTCTTCTACTACAGTGCCTCCACTTGGAAGGGGATTGGGTTTTGATCTCCTACAGTGCCTCCACTGAAAAGAGCCTTGGGTTTTTTTCTGCTACAGTGCCTCCACTGAAAGGGCCATGGGTTTTCTTCTCCTACAGTTCCTCCACTGGAAAAGGCCATGAGTTTTCTTCTCCTACAGTGCCTCCACTGGGAAGGGCCTTGGGTTTCTTTCCTCTACAGTGTCTCCACAGTGCTTTGACTTGCAAAAGCCTTGGGTTTCTTTTTCTGCTACAATGCCTCCACTGGGAAGACCTTTGGGTTTTCTTCTCTTGCAGTGCCTCCATTGGGAAGGGCCTTGGGTTTTCGTATCCTACAGTGTCTCTACTGGGAAGGGCCTTGGGTTTTCTTCTCCTACAGTGCCTACACTGGGAAGGGTCTTGGGTTTTCTTCTCCTACGGTGCCTCCACTGGGAAGGGCTTTGGGTATTCTTCTCCTACAGTGCCTCCACTGGGATGGGCCTTGGGTTTTCTTCTCTTAAAGTGTCTCCACTGGAAGGGGCTTGGGTTTTCTTCCCCTACAGTGCCTCCATTGGGACTGCCTTGGGTTTTCCTTCTTATAGTGCCTCCACTGAGAAGGGCCTTGGATTTTTTCTCCTACAGTGCCTCCACTGGGAATGGTCTTGGGTTTTCTTCTCCTACAGTGCCTCCATTGGGAAGGACCTTGGGTTTTCTTCTATAGTGCCTCCACTGAAAATGGCTTTGGGTTTTTTCTCCTTCAGTGCCTTCACTGGGAAGGGCCTTAGGTTTTTTTTCTCCTACAGTGCCTCCACTGGAAAGGGCCTTGGGTTTTCTTCTGCTACAGTGCCTCGACTGGAAAGGGCTTTGGGTTTTTTTTTTCCTACAGTACATTCTGGTGACAGTGGTGACACCCCGAAATTTCCTCACTTTGGAAGGATTTTCCCTCACCTCCTGTTTTAGCTATGGGACAGGAAGTGAAGGGAAATCTCCCATATGGGACACAGATGGCAAAAAAACTGTCATGGGATTATCACCCTCCCTTACTCTATCCAAAGTGAAAAACAAAGTGTTGCCCTTAGTTACACTTTAAAGATAGAGGACAGGAGAAGGTAGAATACTGGAATAACCAAAACCGTTTTAGGGCTCCTACAGCTTCCATGGCTAAGAGTTGATGTGTGAATTTTATTTAGGAATACACAACCAACACTGGAGCCACACTACAGGAGTATCTTGTGTTACTCCATTCCAGCTCTTTGAGGAGCATAGAACTGTTACTTAAGGCACATAGTCTGCAAAAGGCACACTGCCTGCAAGCTGGAAGCATCAGTCCTCCAGGGCAAGGACTGAAAGACCCTTCTAGAACAATACTGTCTGTTTTGTTAGAACCTGGTTTAGCTCACTGATGACATTCTGAATAAATGGCACTGCATCACATCAATGCATGTAACATTAACACATCTCATGTCAGGTTACCGCAATGCAACATTGCAAATAATTCCAAATGCAGCAAACTTGTGAGGGAACACATTACAGGAAGCTAATATTAGGACACACTGGGGTTGATTTGCTAAAACTGGAGAGTGACAAATCTGGTGCAGCTTTGCATGGTAACCAATCAGCTTCTAACTTTAGCTTGTTCATTTAATCTTAGACAAAAAAAAAACTGGAAGCTGATTGGTTTCTGTGCAGAGCTGCATCAGATTTTGCACTCTCCAATTTTAGTAAATTAACCCCATTGTTTTATATTGCAATAGTTTTTTTTTTTTTATACTAGTCATGTTTTAAAGTTTTTTTAATAAACATAATTGGACTACATAGTTAGTATTATACTATTTTTATACTAGTCACATTTCATAATTTTTTAAAGAATGCACAATTGGGCTAAATAGTTTATATTATACATGTTTATTTTTTATAATATTCACATTTTATCATTTTTAATCAATACATAATTGAGTTAAACATTTTACAATATACTTGTTTATTTTTTCTATACTAGTGACAGACAGTTTATATTTTTAGGCATTTTTAGTAGGCATGTAGTGTAGTCTGGAGAGCCGGAAGCTCACAGACAGCCCGTCCTACTGGAAACAACAGCAGCAATGGGAGGTGACGAGAACACGTTGCTCTGCCCTACGCAGCGTTTCGCGATAGAGTCACATCACCCAGGGGCACCGGAGGAAAATTGGCTTGGAAAAAGTCCTGAATACGTTGGAGTAAGCCTAATCCCCAGATAGGGCAATGAAGGCAACCACTGGAAGGAAAATGCAGTTTGTAGGGATACCAGCTCTGAGGGTGGAAGGTTGATCGACAAAGCTTTAGATTTGGAAGGGTTGACAGATAGGCCCAAGAATGTTGCAAAGGTATTTACGAGAGAAAGTAGGTTAGGGAGGGTGATTCTAGGTTTAGTTATGGACAGCAAGATATCGTCCGCGAACAACGATATTTTGTGTGAAGTACCCGCTACTTCTACCCTGTTATGTCTGGAAGGGTTCGGATTGCCTCTGCCAAGGGTTCCAGTGCCAGGATAAATAGAAGTGGGGAGAGTGGGCACCCTTGTCAGGTTCCTCTCTTAATGGGGAAAAGAGGCGATTCAAAGCCATAGTATTTGACTTTGGCCTGGGTGGGGGAGTCATAGATTGCTGACACCCAACTCAAAAAGGAGGTAC
Organism: Aquarana catesbeiana; assembly: GCF_042186555.1. NCBI lineage: Eukaryota > Metazoa > Chordata > Amphibia > Anura > Ranidae > Aquarana > Aquarana catesbeiana. The sequence continues at coordinate 46,172,408 of NC_133325.1, forward strand.
CAAAATCATAATGGTGAAGCACCTGCATTAAGGCCATGACAAGGTTTCAAAGGCCTTATTGACGTCAAGAGGCAAGAACATTGTCTCTAAGGACCTAATATGAGCTATATGTTGGATTTGGAGGAGCCGTCTAATGGCGTCACCCAGCTGTCTTCTTGGGACAAACCCCACCTGATCTTTCTTTATCAGGTGTGGGAGAAAGGAATTCAGACGATTGGCCAAAATCTTAGTCAATATTTTCATATCTGTATTAATTCATGAGACCGGCCTGAAAATAGCCCAAGAAGAGTGATCCTTGTCTGGTTTGGGGATCATTACAACATTGGCAGTCAAAAGGTTTGAGGTAAAGGATTGACTATCTTTAACAGAATTATACATAGCTATCAAATATGGGGCAATGACATCCGCCAATTTCCTGTAGTACAGGGCCGTAAAGCCATCCAGGCCTGGCCTCTTGCCCACCTTCAAATCTTTGATACACTGTAAGACTTCCGAGACCTGTATGTCTCGGTCCATTAGAGATGTGTGCGTTTCAGATAGGGAAGGTAAAGACAAGCCGTTCAGAAAGGTGTCCAGGCCCTGGGTGTAAGACTGGTTGGGGGCAGAATAAAGATTAGTAAGGCAATGACAAAATTCATCTAAGACCCGATGAGGGTTACCGGTAAGGATGTTATGGTGGGTGCGTGAAGTAATGGGGGCATATTTTGGGGTAAAAGTGCATAATCTATTGGCCAGCATTGCGTTTTGGTCAGCTTGGCATACCATTTATGGTGAGCCAAGCATAGGGTGCGTTCTGCCTCGTCGGTTAAGCATAGATCCAGATCCGTACGGGCCTGGTCCAAGAGCCTACAGTTGGCGGGGGTAGGGGATTGTTTGAAGGCCGTTGAAGATGCCTCCATGCGCTGCTCCAAATTGCTTCAAGGCCAACAGTTGGTCTTTCTTACGTTTCAATACTAGTTGGATAACATGGCCCCCGGAGGACAGCCTTATATGCTTCCCATAGCATCACAGGGGATGAGACCGTCCCAGCATTGAGTCAGAAATATTCCGCAGAGGCTTTGTGGATGTCACTTATGGGAGGGAGTGGCAAACAGTCAGGATAGGGTCGTGCTCTGACCATGGGGCAGCTAAGATAGAGGCGGAAACAATTAAAGGGAGAAGTTTCCGCAGTACAAACATCTGGTCAATCCTTGAGTGAGAATGGTGGGGATGAGAATAATGAGTGTAGTCCTTGCCCAAGGGTGAAGCTGTCTCCAGACATTTACCAGGTCATGGCTCTGCAAGGAATGTAAGAATTTTATTGCAGCAGGAGAAGGGGGTTTGTGAGGAAAAGATGATCCGCACTCCGGTGATTGCTCTTGAGAAGTATAATATTTATTGACAAGCCACAGTGACCAAACGCAAATAAGAACAGTTGACGCGTTTCAGCCTATAAGACCTGATTCATTTAGAAGGGGGTTTGTGTTCCAAAGGATATTTATCAAGAGAAGGGTTCAGAGTCACCCGCCAAGAGAAGGGTGCCCTTCTGGTGGGATTTCAACAGGGAGCAGATGTGAGTCAGGAAAGGCCCCGGATTGTCATTCAGAGGATAGTAAGTCATGATGGTCACCTCATTGTTTGGATAGTATCTTACAGTATAAGGTACCTGCCATTTGGGTTTGCTATCTGTCTACTGCAACTAAAGGGGACTGATTTGCGTAGAGCAATGAGGCCCTTAGCAAAATAGACTTGGGGGTAACAGGCATCAAAGTATTTGGGGCAGGAAGAGGAGGGAAAAATGGGTTTTCTGGAAGCATGCTATATCTATGTTTTTTTTTTTTTTTAGGTATTTAAAAACGAAAGTTTGAAAGAAGAGGAGAGGAGGGTAGAAGGGAGAAGAAATAGGAAGGGAGGAAGAAGAGGAAAGCAGGACATAGGACATGAAAAAACTGAGGGAGTCTCGGGATATAGTAAACATAGAGAACTTGAATGCATCACTGCGTGGGATGTGAGGCCCACAACGGGGTCGGATGTTGACCATAGCCAAGTGCCGACACGTAGGGGGAGCAGTGGTCTGTCGGAACCACAAGCCTACTATGAAATATTATAATCAACTAAAATGTCATTAGCACAAGACCTAACGAAATTCTAAAAACATAGTCAAAAGGAACAAACAAACAAAAAAAACAATAGGACAAACTTAGTCCTTATAAGACATATAAACGTATAGGAACAAAGGTCTCTCGAGCACCTGGGGCCACCAACTACAAGTGGGTCAGCCCAGAGTGACCGAGCGGGCTAACATGCCTGCTCAGCACCTGTAGTTCTATCAAACCACAAGCCAGGAATAGAGAACTTTGTTAAGGAGAAAGAAACAAGGTAAACACTGCTAGACAATCCCTGCTAGAGTTCCATTACCCTCCCACCCTGTAATGTTCCAGAAATCACCCAACGCAGTTAAAGCAGACAATGGCCAAATGAACAATCACAGACTGCTATACTTACAGTATATCGTTGCTGAAAAAGGCTAGGAGGTGATTTGAAGCCAGGAACCCTGCACGGGATATGAGGCAGGTAGTCATCACCATAGGTCACCATCTCACAGGCGGGGCGTCCAATACCAAGGTAACCACCCATGGCTCTGCATCAGGGTTCGAGGCAGTGGTTAGGTGGGCAGGGAACAAACTCCATCTGGCGCTACCCAGATCCGTGTGTACGGTCCAACAGTTGGATAAGTTCCATCAGGTGCAGTACAGGATCAGGCACCAAGGGGCAATAGAATGCTCACAAGTGTAAAAGAGTTACCTTCAGCCGTTAGTGGCTTTAAGAAAGCGTTGGGCCTGTAGCTCTCGCAGCGCCTGGGATCCGGGTTGAGATTTTTGGGATGCTTGGGAGAGCTGACGAGGAGGCCGAGAAGGTCCGGTTCTGGAGGACGAGGACGGTGCTCCTTCTTGGGATGAAGGCAGGTCAAGTTGTTGTTCCAGGTCATCGTAGGACGAACGGAGAAGTGGCATGGAATTGGCGGCCCAGATGTGAGAAGGAGAGCTTGAATGGGAACCCCCATCTGTACTTGATCCCCTGGGTTTGCAGGATCCGGAGATAGGGCTATATTTTATAATTTTTTTTAATGCATACATAATTGGGCCAAATACTTTATATTTTTCTAGCTTTTTATGCTAATCACATTTAAAAAAAAAAAATTAATGAATACATTTTATACTTTTTAATAAATACATAATTGGGCTAAATAGTGTCTTTTTGCATATCTATCTGAACATTCAGCTTTAAAAAGTGACGTACTTCACTTGGGTAAAGGGAAATCTACTAGCGACTCCATGGGACAATTTTTGCCAACAGCTTGTTTACATTTAAAACCACAGCCGGCTGTCAAAGAGGGGAGTCAACAAATTATTAGTCATTTAAAATTCAGTTCATAAAAATGTTTTCTTTCCATGGGCAAAACTGCTGTCAAAAATTGTTAGAGAGATGCGCCATTACTTTTTTTTTTCTGCGTGTTTTCAAAAGAAAATGATTTATGTTTCAATGATGATAAATTTGAAGGGAGGAATAGAAGCCATTTAAATTGGATTTGGAGAGAAGGGGGGGGAGCCTTTAACAATCTGTATGCCTACCCTTCTGTCTAAAACATCGGAGAAAAGAAATATTACTTGTAAAAACATGCTCTAGGTCTTGGCGGATAAAAAGCACAGGGCAGTATGCAAAGTGAAGTCATGCGGAATACAAGATGGGTTGATGTTCTCTTTTATTTGTTACATAATAGATGGAGATAAGACATTCTTCCTGTTCAATGAGGAGCAAGAAAGTGGTTGCTGTTTACTCAGAAGAGCCATTATTACATACATTGACATCCCCAACGTGTCTCATCGATGTCGCAGTTTACCGACTTGAAGGCCAAGCTCTTGATGAGAGCTTTGATCATATGTAAGGACGAGTAGACAAGGGTTAAAGGGGAGTTACGATAATGGGCACTAAAAGAACAATAGCAGGTGAGGACAATCAGAGATCAGACAGATGTAATAGAGGGGAAATAAGTGATGGAACAAAAGTTGGCACTCAGATTGGTCCGATTAAGGGCCCACTTAGATGTCCACATTGCTGCGTCATTTAGAATGGCGTGCCAATGCACTAAGCGCAGGTGTCTCCAAACTATGGCCCTCCAGTTGTTCAGGAACTACAATTCCCACCATGTCTAGTCATGTCTGTGAATGTCAGAGTTTTACAATGCTTCATGGGATGTGTAGTTCCGCAACAACTGGAGAGCCGTAGTTTGGAGATCTCTGCACTAAGGCAATATGCATACAAATTCTGAAACACGTCCAATTTTCGAGGAATTTCGGTGTTGGTTATTTTCAATGAGCTGACTTAACATAAGGCATGATACAACGGTCATTACCGAACATGCATTAAGGCATGGCAAGAAATGTAAATGGCCCTTAAAACAATTTGAAGTACAACTAATGTATAGATGAGATCCCAAGGGAAAAGCTGAACTGTCAACCAATGTCAATGTGGTTTCCATAAAGTGTACATTTTCTCTTTCTTTCTCAAAGTTTTTAAAGTTTACCTAGCAGTATATTTTTTCATGTTAGGTGCATGCATTCTAAGCATTGTGTAAATGTAACACTCCAAGGTATTTATTACCTCTCAGAGAGGTCATAGTACTCCCCATGACAATGCCTTCATCAGCATTTCTCCTCAAAAGGACAGGGTCATCTTTGATCAGGGAGAACAAAGGCAGGGGGTGGGGATCTGATGTCACACACTACACAGCATAGAGTAGGGCACTTAGTGTAATCTGAGACCTGATTGGAGGGAATGAACACACCCCACTACACACAGTCTCATAGGGACACATGCACAACTAAGGCTGTCAATCACCTTTTGCGTGCTGGAGGAGCCACCTCCTGGGATGCTGTGGTATTGGCATTAACTGTCTGAAGTGTCTCATTCAAATGTACAACCACTTTAAAATGTGCAGTCTGATCAGTAGAGGAGAGGAGACTGAGGAAATGCTTACTCCTGCCTGCAGCATACAAATTACAGAAGAAATGGCCGCACTCCGTACTCGATCAAAATTCTTATTTATTCAGAACATTCCAAGTGTTGACAAAAGACAGAAGGCTGGTAGATGCATTTCACACACTCCAAGTGCGCTTAATCATTACTAATGGTAATGATTAAGCGCACTTGGAGTGTGTGAAATGCATATCTACCAGCCTTATGTCTTTTGTCAACACTTGGAATGTTCTGAATAAATAAGAATTTTGATCGAGTACCGAGTGTGGCCATTTCTCTATTATTGACTGCATGCAGAGGTGAGCCGAGGCAGGCACCTGTCCAGATCATCAGGCTTTTAAATCTCACCTGGAGCAGTGAGTTTTCTTGTTTGGATATCCAGCATCTCGCAGCACGCTGGCTTGGTGAGTTAAGCCCTTCCCTGTCGGACTGTTGTCCTTTTTGCAATATTTATATATGGAATATGGAATCATCACAGGACACCAGTCGGACATTCCGGTTATTGGAAGATAATCCACTGAGAGCCAATACAAGTGAGACTTTAAACAGTAATGCAGATAAAGATATGGGCTCAGTTGGTGTTATCTTTCGTAGGCTTGAAAAAATCATGTCCAAAGAAATCCGGGCTTACTGAGATTCTAGCTCTCTCTCCGAGTACCTGTCTAAAAAACAGATACCACGGGGACTGAGAGTGAAAACATTTCCAACGTTCGAGCTATTTGATGAATCCTTGAAGGAACTATGGATGGACACTTTATCTGCCTGTTCCTTTGCTTTGATTGATATAATAATTACATCAAAGAAAAAAGAAATGGAAACGTTACAACGGGAGGTAATGGATTTACAACAAGCCCTAAAACCGTTGCAAAGTGTTGTACAGTTTGCTGATTTTGAGTCACCTCTCAATGAGAAAATAAATCGTTTGGAAAAGGAGATCATATCAGGGAAAAAAAAAAAAAAAATGTTATGAGACAAAATAGACTATGATACAAACAATGTGTATGTATGGAAGTGGAGGCGCCACTGGAGTGGGACATCCCAGATGGCTGGCGGTACTGCTAAACATGTCAGTTTTTCAGATACGGATCCTGAATTTTAGAATGCTACTCTGGCTGCGTCGGACTCTGACCAGTCACCACCCCGTCCAGGGGTGGAAAGGTAATGATTAAGTGCACTTGGAGTGTGTGAAATGCATCTACCAGCCTTCTGTCTTTTGTCTTGGGATGTTCTGAATAAATAAGAATTCTAAACGAGTACGGAGTGCGGCCATTTCTTCTATTATTGACTGCATGCGGAGGCGAGCCGAGGCGGGCACCTGTCCAGATCATCAGGCTTTTAAATCTCACCTGGTGCAGCGAGTTTTCTTGTTTAAGCCTACAAATTACATAATCTCAGCCTAGGGAAAGTTACTGGACTGGAGCTCAAGTATGTATTTTTATTAATAAAAATGGAGCTTTCTTGGAAAAGCAATGCTTGTGATATAAAATCTGATGTTCCACAAGATCCGTACACCCACACTTGAGGTTCCACCACTGCGCCAAGGACACACTAATCTAGAGAAAATATGAAGCTGCCACTTTAAATTAAACAAAATGTGAAAAAACATTTACCATATTCTGCAACCCCAGTGTCATATGCGAGGATATGAATAAGACCAGATAGCTTAACTCTCCTTCCTATCAAAGCACAACAAAGTCCTTTAACTTTCTTAAAGGAGTTGTAAGGGGAGGGGTTGTAAACGCTTGTCTTTTTTTACCTTAATGCATCCTATGCATTAAGGTGAAAAAAACACCTTGGCAGTGACCGGCCCCCCAGCCCCCCCCCCCCACCGTTTTACGTACCTGAGCCCTGTATTTCCTTTTGCGTTTATGCGCGGTCCCTCTCTCTACGGGGTCCCGGCTCTTGATTGGATAGATTGATAGTAGTGCAACCATTGGCTCCCGCTGCTGTCAATTAAATCCAATGACGCGGGTGCCGGGGGGCGGACCCGAGTCCGGCAATCGTGTCTATGGACGCAAATTCTGAACTCGGGAGCGCGCCCGCAAGGTAACCCTCCTAGGAGGGCACTTCTCCTAGGGGCTTATCTGAAGCGAGAGAGTTTGTAGATGTTGTAGGGTGTTGAGAGAGCGCTTCTCTATGTGGAATGCTTATCCAGGAAGGAGGTAAAAAACAGAATGTTTATTGCAAGATTTGTCAGGATGTACTTACAGAGCCTTCCATGAGTAAAAAAAGAACAGAGGATTGAGCTAAACAGGAAAAGGAACAGGGAGAAACTAACTAATGAATTTAGACAGGGAGAGTGGGCTAATCCATTCTCTCTACCAGACTCTAGTAGTGGCAACCAGACTTTAGTAGTGGCAACCAGACTCTCGTACAGTGATGGCGAACCTATGGCACGCGTGCCACAGCTGGCACGTAGAGCCATCTCTGCAGGCACGCGAGAGGTTCCAGGTTCACGGCTGGGAGAGAACACAGCAGCAAGCAGCGGCGAGGTGCAGGAAATTATCTGCATACGGAAGGCTACAGACCTGAGAGCACGGGAGGGATAGAAGCAAGCAGCGGCGAGGTGCAAGAATCTGTCTGCACAAGTGAGTGGGCGGCCCCGCATCTTCCACGTGGTAGGCTACAGGCCTGACAGAGCGGGAGGGAGAGAAGAACTTCACCACTTAATTTTATGGCCGAAGAGGGACATCCCTGGTGCCTTCCGGAGCCTGGACTCCTCAAACCTCCAACAGTGAAGCCCGGAGAACAGACTGACTGTGGGCCCGGAAGATGAGGACAGTCGGAGAGGCACAGGCTGTGAGGGAGCCGCTGGATGGAACAGAGCAGAGGGCTCTCCCGGATCAAGGATGGAGACAGGTACTGGGCATAATTATACACTGAATACCTGCATACAAAGACTGGGGCAGGGAGGCAAAGCAAGGATTGCAGATAGGGACAGAGCTAGAGGTCTCCATTTCTCTCAGCTCCCCTCTTTTTCATTCCCCCCCTGTGACCCCCTCTTTCTGCTCCCCCTCGCTGTCCCCTCTCTCTGTGTGTGTCCCTCTCTCTGTGTGTCCCGCCTCTCTGTGTGTGTGTCCCTCTGTGTGTGTCCCCCCCTCTGTGTGTGTCCCCCTTCTCTGTGTGTGTGTCCTCCCCTCTCTGTGTATGCCCCCCCCTCTGTGCGTGTGTCCCCCCCTCTCTGTGTGTGTCCCCCCTCCCTCGCTCTGTGTCCCCCCTCTCTGTGTGTGTGTGTCCCCTTTCTGTGTGTGTCCCCCCTCTGTGTGTCCCCCCTCTCTGTGTGTGTCCCCCCCTCTGTGTGTGTCCCCCCCTCTCTCTGTGTGTCCCCGCTCTCTCTGTGTGTGTCCCCCCTCTTTGTGTGTGCCCCCCTCTGTGTGTGTGTCCCCCCTCTCTGTGTGTGTGTCCCCTCTCTGTGTGTGTGTCCCCCCTCTCTCTGTGTGTGTCCCCCCTCTCTCTCTCTGTGTCTCCCCTCTCTGTGTGTGTCCCCCCTCTCTCTGTGTGTGTCTCCCCTCTCTGTATGCCTCCCCCTCTGTGTGTGTGTGTCCCTCTCTTTGTGTGTCCCCCCTCTCTCTCTGTGTCCCCCCTCTCTCTCTCTCTGTGTCCCCCCTCTCTCTCTGTGTTACCCCCCTCTCTCTCTCTGTGCCCCCCTCTCTCTGTGTGTGTGTCCCCTCTCTCTCTCTCTGTGTTCCCCCCTCTGTGTGTGTGCCCCCCCCTCTTTCTGTGTGTGTGTGTCCTCCCTCTCTCTGTGTGTGTCCCCCCTCTCTCTGTGTGTGTTCCCTGTCTCTGTGTGTCCCCCCTATCTCTGTGTGTCCCCCCTCTCTCTGTGTGTCCCCCTCTCTGTGTGTGTGTGTCCCCTCTATCTCTCTCTCTGTCCCCTCTCTCTCTCTCTCTCTCTCTCTGTCCCCTCTCTCTGTGTCCCCTCTCTCTTTCTGTGTCCTCTCTCTCTCTCTCTGTGTCCCCTCTCTTTCTCTCTCTGTCCCCTCTCTCTCTCTTTGTGTCCCCCCTCTCTCTCTCTCTGTCCCCTCCCTCTCTCTGTCCCCCCTCCCTCTCAGCATCTCTCACACCCCTCTCTCTCTCTCTGTCTCTCTCTTTCTCTGTGTCCCCCCTCTCTCACACACAGACAACCTCTCTCTCTCTTTTACACACACCCCCATCTCTCTCACACACCCCTTCTCTTTCGCTCAGCACCCCTCTCTCGCGAATTGCCGTGTTGGCACTTTGCAACACAAAACCAACTTACTTATTTCAGTTTTTGCACTCGGGCTCAAAAAAGTTCGCCATCACTGCTCTAGTAGATCAGAAAGGTAAACACTGCAAAAAGAGACAGGACAAACAAACTAGGGACTCTTGTTCCATGATACTCCCCGTCTGGTATCTGGAGATACCACTATTACTATGTGGTACATATGTGAAAACAAAACAGTGCATAACATCGTGTACACGTAATAATGCGATATCAAGTCGGCACCTCTGTCTCCAAAGTCTCTTCCAGCAATTGACGCCAGCGGAGTGGACTGTTCAGGATGGCTGAGTGTGCCACAATGTCTTTGAAGATTCCCAGAATGGGTGTTCAGTCCTTTTCTTTGTCATAGTCCACTTTGGCCATTAACCTCCCTGGCGGTATGATTATTTCAGATTTTAGGTGCTGAAAGCGGTACCATTATTTTTGCATGGAAATGTGGCGTTTTATATTGTAGGCCTGTAATTCTTAGGAATAACTCACTGAAATCTGTCCAAACAAGAGTCTAGTAGACATCCTGGGTATGATAAAGTTTGAAACACAAAATCATAAATTATAATATAATAAATAACTATAAATAATAACAAATAATAATATAATAGTAATAATACTTTTTATTCAATAAATTTTAGTAAATAATATAAATCAAAAACACTGACATTTTTTTTGTCCAAACAAGAGTGCAATATTAGTAGTCATATTGCTTTTAGTAAACGTCTCGGGTATGGTAAATTTTAAAACAGGGTACAGCACAAAGTCCGACGTCACAGTCAGGACAGTAGAACCGGGTTTCTTTTCTGACTTTCCTTCCTGTGTCGTCACGTTTAGAGCAGCAAACCACACACATCCTTGTGGGTGCTGCCTTCTTTTCTGTTGGTGGAATGTGGTCCACAAAGTGTCGACCTGTCAAACGTTCCGGGTTCACAACGCCAGCAGCACGACGTCCAGATCGATTTACAGTGGTTGGTGTTTGGTGCTTCAGAAATATGAGTTCTGCAACTTTCCAAACGAAGTCTGCATGAATCACAGGCCTGTCACTCTTTTTTTTTAGAAGAATGAAAGCGTTCCACAGGCACTGTTCAAGAAGATGCCTGAAGATTTTTTTATAATATTTTTTTTGTTGCTTTCTCATAGCAGGGTAAAAAGTCATGGCCTGGTCAGCTCTGTCAACACCTCCCATTGTGTTGTTGTAGTCCATTACGACTTGAGGTTTCATAACATCTTTTCCAACTTTTGTACGTACCATGACAGTAGAGGTGTTGTGAATGGTACTCATTAGGCACACATCTTTTTTATCTCGCCATCTCAGTGCCATCATTTTGCCTTTTTGCCAGGCAACTATTTCTCCTGCAGTGAGCTTTTTTTTGGCAAAGGTTGGCGGCATGTCACGCCGGTTAGCTCTAACAGTCACGTAAGCATCTGTCTTGTGTTGTAGAAGGAACTCATAGAGTTCTGGAGAAGTATAAAAATTATCTGTGGTTACACAGTACCCCTGATTCAACAATGGCTCAATCAAAGTGAGAACAGAAGCGGTTGCCATTCCATATTGACTGAATCTGTCGTTGAATTTCGTCCCTTTCCCGGTGTAAAGGACCGAATTACATAAATAACCAGTGCTGGCTTCACAGAGCATAAATGATTTTATGCCGAATCGCGCTCTCTTAGACGCGATATACTGTATCCAGCTAAGTCTTCCTTTGTAGGCCATAAGACTTTCGTCGATACTGACGTCTCTGTCTGGTATATAGGTCTGCTGGAAATTTTTCTGAATAATTTGATATAAGTCCCAAATTTTTTTCAGTTTTGGAGCTGGATGAGAAGTCTCATCAAATTCGTCATTATTTTGAAAATGCAGATATTTCATTATGAGTGAAAATTTGTATTCCGACATTATGGTGCCAAAAAAAGGAGTGGCTAATATTTTGTTGGTTGTCCAGTACCACTTTTGCAGGGGTTTGCCCACCACTCCCTGGAGAATAATTAGGCCCAGAAACTTCCAGATGTCCTCCTTGGTCACTGGTTCCCATTTTCTGCTCCTTGAAAACCTCTGCGGTATAGCAGCTTGTTGTTCCTGGTACCGATTGGTCTCTGTAACAATTATTTCTATGACCTCATCAGTCAAAAAGAGTTGGAGGTATCCCAAGGGGCTGTCATCTTCAACCTCCACTTTTATACCAGGTGCTCCGGTAAACGGGAATCTTGGGGGCGCTGCGTGCTCTGTACCGCAATCAATCGAGCACCAAGTCCGCACATCGCTGGGCAAAGTCGCAGGATCATCGCTGAAATCGCTTTCCGTGCCTGATGACGAACTTCCCCATGATTCGCTATCACTCACATCTGCAAGCGATTCTGTCTCGCTGTCGCTGTTTTCCAGCAGGTCATATGTCGCTCTTGATGTTGAAGCGCGCTTTTTGGATGCCATGGTCGCTCTGCAGTTTCCAGACACAAAGTACAGTAAAACTGCAGGCAGGGGCACTGGACAAAGCACTGGGGGGCAATCTGAGGTCAATTTTTTAATATTTATTATATTTTGTAATGTAATCCAATAGGATTACAATGTGTCAGTGTGTTTGTGCTTTATACATTTTGAATTTGCCGCCGGTTCCACCCCCTGCGTCGCTACGCTCGCAGGGAACGGAAGCCAGGGCACACAGTGGATCGGGCGGAAGATCCGGCCGCCGAACACAGCGGGAGAACATCGCGGGATCCCGGAGACAAGGTGAGTCGCGTCTTCCAGGATCCAGCGATGCGATCCCGAGTCTGGCTCGGGGTTACCGCTTTTGGTACTAAAATCTCACCCCGAGCCAGACTCGGGAATACCGCCAGGGGGGTTAAAAGGATGTTTTCTGTAATGGGCTTTGTAAAGGTTTTCACAGTCCCTTGTCTGACAATTTTTACTTCGACCTTGCGGACCTTCCCATCTGCGCTAGGGATGGATTTAATAATGAGACCTATAGGCCACTCTTTTCGCGGTACCTGCTTGTGGAGAATTCTGGCTACACACCTATTGGTGCCAATGATCCATATTCCTGTTGCTCTAATAGCTCCTTCAGTAAAGTTTCATCACTGATGCATGACTTGTTCATGATAGTGTCGAACTAATAGAGTAGCGATGTGATGTTGACTGGGTACAATAAGAGGATTTCTTTCTTCTCTGAATAAATGGGACTTACTAAGGCGACCCACTATTCTCATGAGCGGTCTTCGTCGATGATAGAATTTAACTTCCAAAGAGGGCTTTTTTTTAGAAATGCCTCTCTCCTCGTAGATGCAACGGATCTCCTCTGCATATGTTTCTATCTGAATGCGATGGAGGGCAATTTCTTTTGCTTTCTTGACTACAGTGTGTAGTTTTCGGCAGATATGCCAACTGTGGCAGTTGGTTGTGTTCTCACTAAGCGTTTGGCGGAAGGAGATGGCTATGTGTCTAAGGCGCACTATTGCTCACAGGAGAGCCATCCACCTTGAGAAGCAATGAAAACGATGAGAACCAAATACATTTCCGGGCTGTACGTTGAAAAGTAGGACAGACACTTGGGGCCTTACTTCAAGGTCTCTTTTGGTATATAGGAGATCAAAGTCATTAATTTGGGTTGATGGTAAACCATTTACCTGTGTTAGGAATGTTGGTCCTGTGAGCCACGACGTATCCTGTAGATGTGCTGCAGGCACTGATCTGGTCGCAATATCTGCAGGGTTCTGGTCTGTGGGCATGTAGTGCCATTGTTTTGATTGGGTAGACTTCCCGATTCTTTCCACCCAATTTGCCACATATACATAGAATCTTCTCTTCGTATTGCATATGTAACCTAACACCACTTTACTGTCTGTGTAGAACCTGATAGCATCTAATTTACAGTCTATTCCATTTTCAATGAGATCCGCCAACTCTACTGCCAATACTGCGCCACATAACACAAGTCTGGGTATGGTATGGTTGGGTTGTGGTGCCAGTTTAGCTTTGCCTAGGATGAACCTGGTATGGTGTTTACCACTTGCATCTTTAGTTATTAAGTAGGTCACCACTGCTATTGCCTTGGTTGAGGCATCCTAGAATACACAAAGTTCTTTGCTGTGTACAGCGGTGAGAGATGTCGGCGAGTAAGGACGTGGGATCTCAAGTTGTTCAAGGAACTTCAGAGAATCCTGCCATGTTTCCCATTCTTTTTGTCTTTCTGGGGGCAATGGGGAGTCCTAGCTACCCGATTTGTCTTTGTAGAGCTTCTTGTCCATCAACCTCAGAGATTCTCTATCTTCTATCGAAGGTGCTTGTTTGTTATCGTCCCTTGTAGTCTGGAACGCTGTGCACCCTAGGTTATCGTTGCATTTCTCTTATCCAGGAATCTCTCGTTGTGCTCTGATCACATGCCTATGTCTCCCTTTAATTCCGAGCATCTCCTTAACATGAAAGTGGTTCGGACATGGCTTAAAGATAGATGCACGACCGTTTCCAGCAAGTTTGTACGTAGGGCTTTTACATTGTCAGGCCTGCGTGTCTTGTCAATGCATATATCGCCTACTATCACCCATCCTAGATCAAGCCTCTGGGGGCATGGGTCATCATGTTCCCCATCCCGTTGTTCGTGGATTTTATGAGCTCTCATGATGTCCCTACCGAGTAGCAGCAATACCTGGGCGCTTTCGTCTAGTAATGGGATGCGGTCAGCTATTACCTTGAGATGAGGGTGGTGGCGTGCCCCGTCTGGTGTTGGGAGTTTGCTCCTATCATCCGCCATGTGATTACACTTGATGAGTGTGGGGAGTGGCATCTTTACCTTGCCGTCCACAGAACATATGATGTAGCCATTTACTTTCCTCCCTATTTGTCTCTATTCGTTCCGCACACGTTCGGCGCGTGTAAGGGGAGGCGTTATATTGTATGTTGAATAGGTTAAAGAATTCTGATCTAACCAACAATCGCTTGCCCTGATCGTCGATGATAGCATACATCCTTACAGCTCTTTCCAGTTGTCCCTCTGGGTGCACTGCCACAAGGCATATCTTCGAATAAGATCTACCTTCGCCTCCATCTCCACAAATCCACACGAGATCGTGAACCTCGGAACAGCACTTCCAGTATTGCGTCAAATGTCACAGCTGGTTGCCGTACAGCCACCGACTGACGCGTTTCATCATCACGACTTACTCATGGGATTGGCTGTACGGCACGGCAACCTCCCCTTTATAGTGTCTCATCTAATGATGACAGCAAACATCCTGTACCTCATGCGCTAACTTTGTGTCCCCACAACCATATTGAAGCCAGTCCTTCCTCTGCTTACAACAGACTTGCAGGGTGTCATATTAGTCTAAATGAGTATATAAACACTAAAAATACACAGTATTACTCATGAGCAACTCCGCAACTACTCATAGCTAATTAAATACATTAAACGAAGACAATGCACACTATATAATTAATATGGAAGCACATTAAATTAAAAATGTCTGTATAGCATTTAATTAGTATATTGTGAAATGTTAACAATTTATTAAGGCAGACTAGTAAGCTTCTTCACTTTAGCCGACACTGTCTTCCAGTTGTTTATTTCTTAAAAAATAATTACGTGTATTGTGACATATAACCAGCAAAAAGCAACTGTCTTTATTTCAGCCTCCTGTGATCCTCTGCACAGCTCGGAGAGGGAGGGGCAGCAGTAGGAGCCAATCAGGTTCTGCCGCATACACAAGTGAACAGGCTGACAGGAGGAGAGCAGAGCGGGCAGCGTTGATGACCTATCAGTGTGTTGCTTCTTCATGGTCCAATCAGAAGGCTGAAGGTTGGGAAGTGACACTGCTGCATCCCTCTAATGGTGACATATGCCTGGCTGTGCTGTCTGGCAGAGGTAAAAATCACAAAGGTAACTGGATAGAATCACAAGTCCCATGGCAGATCTGACAGTTTTCAATGCACATCTCTTAATGGTGTATTTGCCTGGAGTTTCGCTTTGACAATAAATTCTATATTGTGGTAAGGATTTTCTGTATCTTGCATTAGAAGTCTTTTTTGTTTATTTTTCCATCAAAATTTCAAGCACTCTTCTGATATTTGATTATCTTACGTATTAGTCTTTCCAAGTGCTGTTGATAACAGTGGAAATAAAGAGAAATGAGATTGAAGGACTTCATGTGGATACTCGGGGGACTTGTGCTACAGTCAATTTCTGCAGTCAATTAACCTCTCCCCTTTTTGTGACGATCACAAATGAGAAATACATCTTGTGAAAATGAAATGAATAGTCTTGTAGGTGTTTTGAAGCAGAAGTGTAGACAAAGTGCTAAATACAAAGACGAAATACATATATGTGAATGATCTCACCTGTCAAAAGACTGTAATGCAGTGAATCTCAACTCCTGTCCTCCGGACCCACCAACAGGCCAGGTTTGCAGGATAAGTGAAATACATCAGAGGTGATATCATTTGCTGCTCAGTGATTGAAGTATTCTAGTCTGCATTTCCCCAAGGTAATACTTAAAATCTGGCCTGTTAGTGGGTCCTGAGGACAGGAGTTGAGTACCACTGATGTAATGCTTTGTTGTCTAGCTGCCTCGGACGGTGAGCATAGCCAGATCCCTGACCTTAACGTTCTCCTTTGCATTCAAAACAATACAGCTTGGTCATTCACTGTGATTGGATAGCGAAGGAGCTGCAGCACGCTGATTAGGTCATCACTCTGCGCTTTCTTCTATTTAAAGCGGGAGTCCCACGAAAAATTTTTTTTTAGATGTTTTTAGATGCAGTATTTGCAGCTGCTGACTTTTAAAATAAGGCACTCACCTGTCCCGGGGTCCAGCGATGTCGGCACCCGAGATCGAACCGTCCCTCGATCCTCGGGTGCTGCCGCCGCCATTCTCAGTGAGGGAATCAGGAAGTGAAGCGTTGCGGCTTCACTTCCCGATTCCCTACTGCGCATGCGCGAGTCACGCGGCGCTTTCTCAATGGTCCCCGCTATCTCCTGGGACCTGTGTCTTTCCCAGGAGACAGCGGGGGAGTGAGGGAGGTGGCGTGACTCCCATGGGAGTCTATTCCCGGAAGTGGGTGCAGATACCTGTCTTAGACAGGTATCTGCACCCCCCTGAAAGGTGCCAACTGTGACACTGGAGGGGGGGAGGAATCCGATGAGCGGAAGTTCCACTTTTGGGTGGAACTCCGCTTTAAGAACATGTAAGTCAAATCACTAAAATCTCATGAAAGTTTTAACAGACTAAGGTCATTTCCAAAACTATTTCAAACAGAGTTGAGTACTGTACTTGATACTTTTTTTAATTCGCCCCCTTCTTCTAGGTCAGCAGTCTCCAAACTGCAGCCCTGGGGCGGAATGTAGCCCTTTGCTTGCCTTTATCTGGCCCTTTGGGCACCCTTCCATTCACTGACACCAACAATAGGGCATAATTCCTGTTTGCTGACACCAACAACGGGGTACAATTCCTCCCACGGACACCATCAAAAGGGCACAATTTCTCCAACTGACACCAACGAAGGGGCATAATTCATTCCATTGATATCAACGATGAGCCACTATTCCTCCCACTGACACCAACGAAAGGGCACAATTCCTCCACTGACACCAACAATGGAGCAGAAGTCTCTCCCTCTGCTTGCCTTTATCTGGTCCTTGGGGCACTATTCCATCCACTGACATAATTCCTGCCACTGAAAGCAGCTTGGCATTGCATGCTATTATTGAGCTTATGATCTACCAAAACCCCCAGATCCTTCTCCACCATTGATTCCCCCAGTTGTACTTCCCCTAGTATGTATGATGCATGCATATTATTAGCCCCCAAGTGTATAACTTTACATTTATCAACATTAAACCTCATTTGCAACTTAGTTGCCCAATTAGACAGAGCATTGAGGTTGGCTTGGAGGCAACAATGGGGCACTATTCTTCATACTGACAACAATGATTTGGCACTATTTCTTCCACTGACATTAATGATTGGGCACTATTTCTTCTACGGACACCAACGATGGGGCATTATTCCTCCAACTGGTATCAACAATGAGGCATTATTCCTCCCACTGACTCCAGCAAAAGGCCACAATTCCTCCCACTGACACCAAAGATGGTGCACAATTCTTTAAATTTAAACCAACAAGGGGGCACTATTCCTTCCACCGACATCAATGACGAGGCACTAATCCTCCCACTAATACCAAAGATATGGCATTGTTTACACCCACTGGATGCCAGGACATTTTCTACCCCCACTGACCCTAGTCTGGCTCCTCTAAAATCTGAAGGACAGTAAGGCTCTTTGTTTAGGAAGTTTAGAGACCCCTGTTCTATGTCAAAGCAGTACTCACAGAGGATTAGCAAAATGCTAAGAGTCCTTTTATACCACAATGCCTTGGAGGCAGGTCCATGACAGCCTGAGCTCACAGGAAGTGGGTTGAATGACATTGGCCATCACTCAACTAGGAAGAAACCACCATCTGCAAGTGGAGAATACAGCAAAGAAAAACAAACTGGAAGGATATTTTTTTACATCTTGGGGTCTTGTTGTTTTAAAGCAGCCTTTAGATATATATTGTCCATCCCTATGTCTTTCTTGTAGTTACATAATTAGTCAGGTTGAAAAGAGACACAAGTTCATCAAGTTCAACCAAAAAAAAAAAAATACAATCCCATATACATAAACCTACACCCACAGTTGATCCAGAGGAAGGCAGAAAACCCCAGCAGAGCATGATCCAATTTGCTACAGCAGGGGAAAAAATTCCTTCCTGATCCCCCAATCAGATTTTCTCTCGAACAACTTTACCTATATATGTTAGTACCCAGCTATATTATGTACATTTAGGAAAGTATCCAGGCCTTTTTTAAAGCAATGGACTGAGCTGGCCAGAATCACCTCTAGTAAAAGTCTATTCCACATTTTCACAGCTCTTACTGTGAAGAAACCTTTCCGTATTTGGAGATGAAATCTTTTTTCGTCTAGACGTAAAGAGTGCCCATGTGTCCTCTGTGATGACCTTAAAGTGAATAATTCAACACCAAGTTCACGATATGGACCACTTATTTATTTATGCATGGTGATCATATCCCCCTTAGGCCCCTTTCACACTGGGGCGGTGGGGGCATTGGCGGTAAAACAGCGCTATTTTTAGCGCTGTTTTACCGTCGTTTTTGCGGCTGTATTCGGCCGCTAGCGGTGCGGTTTTAACCCCCGCTGGCGGCCGAAAAAGGGTTAAAACCGCTCGTACAGCGCGGCTATAGCCGCGGTATTGCCGCGGTATAGCCGCGCTGTCCCATTGATTTCAATGGGCAGGAGCGGTTTAGGAGCGGTGAACACACCGCTCCTTCACCGCTCCAA
Source organism: Aquarana catesbeiana (assembly GCF_042186555.1). Taxonomy (NCBI): domain Eukaryota; kingdom Metazoa; phylum Chordata; class Amphibia; order Anura; family Ranidae; genus Aquarana; species Aquarana catesbeiana. Next base: position 46,190,985 of record NC_133325.1, read on the forward strand.
AGATGCGGCTCGCAGGACTTTTTTTACCGTCCTGCCAGCGCACCGCTTCAGTGTGAAAGCCCTCGGGCTTTCACACTGAACAAACAGCGGAGGCTGTTTAGGGGCGGTTTGCAGGCGGTATTTTTAGCGCAATAACGCCTGCAAACCGCCCCAGTGTGAAAGGGGCCTAAATCTCCTCTTCTCAAGAGAGAATAAATTCAGTTCCTCTAATCTTTCCTCATAGCTGAGCTCCTCCATGCCTCTTATCAGTTTGGTTGCCCTTCTCTGCACTTTTTCCAGTTCCCCGATATCCTTTTTGAGAACTGGTGCCCAAAACTGAACTGCATATTCCAGATGAGGTCTTACTAATGATTTGTACAGGGGGGCAAAATAATATCTCTCTCTCTCTGGAGTCCATACCTCTCTTATTACAAGAAAAGACCTTGCTCGATTTAGAAACCGCAGCTTGGCATTGAATGTTATTATGGAGCTTATGATCTACCAAAACCCCCAGATCCTTCTCCACCATTGATTTCCCCAGTTGTACTCCTCTTAGTATGTATGATGCATGAATATTCTTAGCCACCAAGTGCATAACTTTACATTTATCAACATTAAACCTCATTTGCAACTTGGTTGCCCAATTAGACAGTGCATTGAGGTTGGCTTGTAAATTGGAGACATCCTGTAAGGATGTTCTTCCACTGCATATTCCACTGTAGTGTTCCCTCATAACCAGGTGCTTCCTAAAGGGTCATTTTTGATGCTCCACTCCAGGGGTTTCCAAACTATGACTTGTGGGCCAAATGCAGCCTGCTACAAGATTTTATCTGGTCTGCAACTGATGTGCACAGTCTCAGTGGACTCTAATAAAAAGGATGAATCCGATGTAAGGAGGGGACTCTGATGGGAATTCTGATATAAGGGGGACTCTGGGGGGACCCTAATGTAAGAGGTAACTCTGATGTGGACTCTGGAAATTGAAATTGAAGACATTCGGAGCGGGAAATAGGTCACCAGCACACCAAGGATCTCCAGAACAGATGCAAAGCTTTATTGAACGATCGCATCATAGTTAACAAAGCAATGTTTCAGAGCCTCATAGGACCCCTTTCTCAGACATTTAAAGTTTATTCATTCATTTCCAAAACAGATTTTTCTGGCCCGGGAATATTTATAAAATATTTGATATGACCTGAGTTTGGGGACCCCTGCTCTACACACATAAATTGAGGGCATATGTCTTAAAACAAACAATTACTGTAAAGGATTTATATAGCTCTAACAGTTTAAGCAGCGCTTCACATGAGATCTGTACTTTACATTCACTATGTACAGTATACATCAGATAATGATAAGGCAATGCAAGTACTGTATGTTTGTAACATGAATTTTTTTTCTTTATAAGATGATTCTTATCATTGGAACTGCATGTGCATCCTTGAATAAATCAGAAGAAATGTTGTGGATAATAATCAGCATGTGTAAGGTTATCTGTGATGTATACTACACAATGTATAGTATTATAAAGGTTTTTTTTTTGTGGTCCTAACCAGAAAAATTTGTTAAAGTTGAAAATTTATATATATATATATATATATATATATATATATATCTGTTATTTATGTGTTGATGTTTAGTTTTTGCATACCAAAAATGTTCCTCTATTTTGATTTGGAGTTTTGGTCTTTATAATGTTTTCACCATGCCTTGTTCTACCCAAAACGAAAAGAAAAAAGTTTTAGCTTTAAATATATTTAATGATTAGGCAATTTAAGTATGTTTGTATCGTATATGATATTTAGTTTTTTTTTAATACAATGCGATTCTTATCATTGGAACAGCATGTGCATCCTTGAAAAAGTAGATTTTGCTCCAATAAACATGTTGGCTGAAAATTATTATTCATGATTTATATAGTGCCAACAGTTTACACAGCGCTTAAAGCGGAGTTCCACACAAAAATGGAACTTCCGCTTTTCGGAACCCTCCCCCCCTCCGGTGTCACATTTGGCACCTTTGAGGGGGGAGGGGGTTGCAGATACCTGTCTAAGACAGGTATTTGCACCCACTTCCGGCATAGACTCCCATGGGAGTCTACGCCTCTTCCCGTCCCCACCATGCTGTCTCCTGGGAAACACACAGCTCCCAGGAGAGAGCGGGGACCACTTGGGACGCGCAGCGCGACTCGCGCATGCGCAGTAGGGAACCGGGAAGTGAAGCCGCAACGCTTCACTTCCTGATTCCCTCACCTAGGATGGAGGCGGCAGCTGCCGAGAACCAAGCGGGTTCGCCTGCCGACATCGCTGGACCCTGGGACAGGTAAGTGGCCATGTATTAAAAGTCAGCAGCTGCAGTACTTTTAGCTGCTGGCTTTTAATATTTTTTTTTTTTGGCGGTGTGGGTGGACCCCCGCTTTAAATGAGCATATGCAAGATCATCTGTAGACTACACAACTTATGGTGTCTTTTCATTGTCCTAACCAGGACAATGTGTAAAAAAGGACATTTTTATACAAGATTTGTAGTCTTTATTTTATTTTCACCAAACCTTAACTCTACTCAAAAATAAAAAATAAAAAGTTTTGGCTTAGATATAAATAAGTGGTTCTAAAGCCTAAACATTTTTTTACCTTAATGCATTCCTTGTTGTGTATACTATAGGTTAGTTTTTGTTTTTGTTTTTGTGGTCCTAACCAGAAACATTTGTTAAAGTCAAAGAAAAAACAAGCTTTTATGTAAAAAAAAAAAAAAAAAAAAATCTAATACTGTTTTTTTTATGTGTTGGTGTTTAGTTTTTGTATACCATTCTCCGATTTCGATTAGGAGTTTTGATCTTTGTATAATTAAAGTGGTTCTAAAGCCTAAGGCTCCATTCACACTAGCGCGTTTTTTGATGCATTTTGCATTTTGCAGAAATGCACGGGAATTTTTTAACATGGGTTCCTATGGAACATGTTCACATCAATGCCTTTTTGTTTCTCTGCATTTTTGGAAAGGGTCGGGGACTTTTTTCATGCAAAAAGCAGCGTTTTGCATGTAATGGATTTCAATGGACAAGCATCAAAAACGCAAGTGCACCGTTTTTGCAGCGTTTTTGCAGTGTTTTTGATGCGTTTTTGATGCATTTTTGCCGTTTTTTTTTTTTTTTTTAATTTTTTTTTTAGACTGTAAAAAAAAACTGTAAAAAAAAAAAAAAAAAAAAAAAAAAAGCAAAACGCTGCTCAAAAACGTGGCAAGCATGAAAAAAAAACCTCCAAAAATGCTCAAAAGCAACATGCATAGGTGTGAATCGAGCCTAAGACCCCTTTCACATTGAAAAAGCCTGTAAAGCGACTTCGGTGTGAAAGGGGTCTAAACATTTTTTACCTCAATGCATTCCTTCTATTGAGGTAAAAAATGTTTAGGCATCTGTTTTGCCCCTCAACCCCCCTTTTACTTACCTTGAGCCCCCATTCCATCCAGCACTATGCACGTTTGCAGCTCTTCTCTCCCCTCACTTCTGGGTCTCACTGGTTTTGCTGGAGCACGGCAGCCATTGGCTCCTGTTGCTGTCAATCCAAGCCAGTGAGGAGGGAGTGCTGAGTGCCACTGTCTGTGTCAAAGGATGCAGTAGCCGGGCTTGGGAGGGAGCATGCACAAGATCCCCCATGAGAAGTGTCTTCACATAGGGGACAGGACAGAGAGGAGGGGCTAGGAGTGTTTGTGGGAGACCCGAGAAGAGGAGGTTCAGAAGAGGGTACGATTCCTCCCATTAACACCAATGATGGCATACTATTCCTCCCATTAACACCAATGATGGGGCACTATTACTCCCACTGACACCAATGATGGGGCACTATTCCACCCACTGACACCAATGATGGGGCACTATTCCTCCCACTAACATCAATTATGGGGAACAATTCCTCCCCCAATAACAAACAGGGGCATTGTTTACTCCCACTGATGCCAGGACATGTTCTACTTCTCCCACGCCTCAATCAGGACCCCCTAAAGTCTGAAGGACAATTTTACTGGCCCTTTGTTTAGAAAGTTTGGAGACCCCTGTTTTATAGGATGATTCTTATTGCAAGTGTATCCTTGAAAAAAGTGGACTTTTCTACAAGAAATGCATGGGATAAAAATCAGCATATGAGAGATCATCTGTATAGTTCACGGTCTCAGCCAGGAAAATTTATCAATGTAAAAAAAAAAAAAAAATTGTGAAATAATTTTTTAAAAATTATAAAATGACCAAAAAAAAAAAAAAGCTAAAAAAAAAAAAAAAAAAAAAAAAAGTCTTAGCTTAAGATATATAGTATTGGCTAGTGAGCTTATAAAGGTGACTGAACTTCTAAAAACTATCTATAGAGCGCTAACTGAAATCCTGTATTTTACTCTCCATATAAAAGAAAATAAAATTAGAGCAAACCTTAGATCCTGAACATTCCTTGTTCTTCCATTACATTATTCAGATTTACAGAAAATAAAATGATTTATGTTCTTTGAAGAAAAACCACAACATATAACAGCGGCTGGAATGACAATACGGCTTCGGTAATGGCTGACACGACAACTGCATGCAAATCATTTTGCCTTTTCATGTTGAGACTTTTTTTTTTTTTTGGTAATTTGCTTCGTTCACGAATGTCACTGTTTCAGTATTATCGGCAGTTAGTTCAATTGAATCTTGTGATCACCATGGAAACTTCCCACTCTCAATTACTGTTATTTTATGTTTCAGGTTTTCTTTTTTTTTTTTTTTTTTACACTGATGTCTGAAGAATGATACCTGGGAACTATGATTTTTTTTTTTTTCATTTGTTTTAGCAACAGTTAAAATAAAAAGTAACATTGTGTGTGGCTATTAATATCAAGCATCTTTACTTTGGCGATACATTTTTTGTCATGCCTAATTTTGGCAGCAAATAATAGTACCCATGGATTTTTACCATATACAGTATAAGCGAATTTAGATGCACATCTATCACACCCGAATAAATGATCACACCAAAAAAATGAATCCTTAAACAAGTTGCTTAGTGAAGTGAACCTATGAAGGGAAAAACAACACCATAAGTGTGCAGTATGTTGTTGTGGAAATTTTATGAAGATGTATTTTAATATGTATTGTCATAAGTGTCTCCCAGTGTTAGTACTCCCGCAACCTGCTCTAAAGAGCTGACTGGGGCAGACTGACGCTTGCTGAGATCCGTTTGGTAGTGGAAAGCTCCTTGGGGATGTAGAGAAGTGTTTGCGGAGTGGGGACATGTCTGCCAGTGAAGGGCCCCTGTGCGATGCACAGAACGATCGTCTGGGGGGGATGTGTTCGCTCTGCAAAGACATTATCGGTTTAGCGGATGTGCGCTCGTGTCACCCCTGTATGCCTGATCAACATATTTGTGGTGCCAAGGCTGCAGATAATCTCTCGTCCACAGAGACAGTAGTACAGTAGTATTGTTCTCTGAACAACGCAGTATAAAGATTCACGAACAAACGATAAGAATGGGATTCTTTGAATCGTTGTGCTTGGGAGAAGTGTTCATGATCTCAGGCTTCCTGTGATCATGCTGAGGATAGCTTACAGAGACAGGGGGCTAGAGATTGTACACGCTGCCCTCGCCCAGATACCCCCATAAGACTCCCCTAGTCATTGTTGTATTGGTTGTTTGTATAAATTCATTTTTCCTGTGTTGACATTCACATCCTGTGTTGTTACATCCTTATTTGGTCATATCCTGTGTTGTCACATCCTGTGTTGACATATCCTTATTTGGTCATATCCTGTGACGTCACATCCTGGGTAGGAGGCGATTGGCTGTTGGGGCCAGGGTTTTCCTGTTTGTGGCTTCCTGTTTGTGTGTTAATAAAAGCAAGAGGATGGGCAGTCATGCTGAGATGAGGACGTAAGCTGTGTTAATGTCCGTACTGAGTAAATGCGGGAGACATGGGTAACACGGGTTAATTAAAGATGTATTATACCATTATGCTGAAAGGGCGCTTATTAGCGCAAGAGTACAGTGGAATATCCACGACAATGTGTAGCCAAATATGTTTTAGTTTTGCATAGATTGGTGAGGGACCACTTCCCACCCAGGCCAATTCTGACATTTCTCTCCTACATGTAAAATTAATCTTTTTTTGCTAGAAAATTACATAGAACCCCCAAACATTATATATGTTTTTTTTTTAGCAAAGACCCTAGAGAATACAATGGCGGTCGTTGCAACTTTTTATCTCGCATGGTATTTGCGCAGCAATTTTTCGAACACCTTTTTTTTTGAAAAAAACACAGTTTTGTGCTTTAAAAGAAAAACAAAAAACATTAAAGTTAGCCCAATTTGTTTCCATAATGTAAAAGATGAAGTTACGCTGAGTAAATAGATACCTAACATGGCACGCTTCATAATTGCACACGCTCGTGGAATGGCGCCAAATGGCACTTTAAATTTTTTTACTGGTTACATGTTTTGAGTTACAGAGGAGGTCTAGGGCTAGAATTATTGCTCTCACTCTAACGTTTGCGGCGATACCTCACATGTGTGGTTTGAACACAGTTTTCATATGTGGGCGGGACTTATGCATGCATTCGCTTCTGCGTGCGAGCACACGGGGGCAGGGGCGCTTTAAATTTTTTCTTTTTTTTTTTTTGGTAATTTTACTTTTCTTTTTTTAGTTTAACACTTTAAAAAAAAAAAATTGATCACTTTTATTCCTATTACAAGGAATGTAAACATCCCTTGTAATAGGAATATGGCATGACAGGTCCTCTTTACAGTGAGATGTGGGGTCAATAAGACCCCACATCTCACCTCTAGGCTGGGAAGCCTGAAATAAAAAAAGAAAAAAAAAACGATCTCGGCTTCCCAGCCGAGGTGGCTCCGTTTGTTTGAATGCAGAGGCCGAGGCGTGACGTCATAACATCGTGCCCGGCCTCCGAACGATCATAGAGACTCCGACGACCATCTGGTTTGCCAGAAATCTCTATCGTCACCATCCGGGGCCGGCGGATCCGTTCTCCGACTCACTGATGGAAGCGGTGAGTCGGTAGAAGCACCGGAGGGCGGCGAGGGGGGGGTAGTCCCCTCTCACCGCCCGTAAGAATGATCAAGTGGTGGAACAGCTGTTATGATCATTCTTATGGTGTAGGGAATTGCCGTCTGAAAAAGACGATATCTGAATGATGCCTGTAGCTGCAGGCATTATTCAGATATACCGGCACAAAGTCAAGGATGTCATATGACGTACCTTGGGTGGTAAGAGGTTAAAACCATTGGTCTTCTCCCTGTCTGTCAGTGCTGAGCTGCGCTTGCACGGCTAAGCATACATTTACAGCACCACTCTGGTGATGCTAGGATGATGAGACTCACTTACGCATGCGTGCAGTGGGAGTGATGTCATCATGGCCCGGCCAATCAAGAGGCTGAAAAGGATGAATACTGTGAGTGATAAGTCTGCTTAGACCCCTGATATTTCACCAAAGCCCCCCCCCCCCCCCACCATAAAATAATTGTAAAAAATATATATATATATATATATATATATATATATATATATATATATACTAAAAATTTGTAAAAAGAAAAATAAATAAAACGAAAAAATTCCAGACACCGTTCACTGCCCGACTGACAGCAATCTCTGCCCTACTGTGTGAGCTTAGGAGTGCACACCCTAATACCCGGCCCCATTCCCTCACAATGCTTCCCTCCTCCCTTTTTTGCCAGCTACCGCTGCAGGCACACAGAGGGGGATGTTTCAGGATGGAGAGTGGGGGGAAGGGGACAGTAAATATATAATTTACCAGCCCCTTCCTTTTCTGAATAAACACTGTGAGTTGGGGCTCCTAAAAATTATTGGAAAAATTAGTAAAAAAAATAAAAAACAAAAATAAAAAACCCTGGACATCGTCCAGTGCCCTACTGACACCAATCTGTGTCCTACTGTGTGAGCTTAGGGGTGCACACCCTAATACAATAGGCTGCTCATACAGTGCCTTGCAAAAGTTTTCACCCCCCTTGGCTTTTTACATATACACACCTTTTTGAAAGGCCCCAGAGGCTGCAACACCTAAGCAAGAGGCACCACTAACCAAACACTGCCATGAAGACCAAGGAACTCTCCAAACAAGTAAGGGACAATGTTGTTTAGAAATACAAGTCAGGGTTAGGTTTTAAAAAAATATCCAAATCTTTAAAGATCCCTAGAAGCACCATCAAATCTATCATAACCAAATGGAAAGAACATGGCACAACGGCAAACCTGCCAAGAGACGGCCGCACACCAAAACTCACGGACCGGGCAAGGAGGGCATTAATCAAAGAGGCAGCACAGAGACCTAAGGTAACCCTGGAGGAGCTGCAGAGTTCCACAGCAGAGACTGGAGTATCTGTACATAGGACGACAATAAGCCGTACGCTCCATAGAGTTGGGCTTTATGGCAGAGTGGCCAGAAGAAATCCATTACTTTCAGCAAAAAACAAAATGGCACATTTTGAGTTTGCGAAAAGGCATGTGGGAGACTCCTAAAATGTATGGAGGAAGGTGCTCTGGTCTGATGAGACTAAAATTTAACTTTTTGTCCATCAAAGAAAACCCTATGTCTGGCGCAAACCCAACACATCACATCACCCAAAGAACACCATCCCCACTGTGAAACATGGTGGTGGCAGCATCATGCTGTTGGGATGTTTTTCAGCAGTCGGGACTGGGAAACTGGTCAGAGTTGAGGAAAAGATGGATGGTGCTAAATACAAAACCTGTACCACTCTGTGTGTGATTTGAGGCTAGGACGGAGGTTCACCTTCCAGCAGGACAATGACCCCAAAAACACTGCTAAAGCAACACTTGAGTGGTTTAAGGGGAAATAGAAAATCTGTGGTCAGACTTAAAGATTGCTGTTCACAAGTGCAAACCATCCAACTTGAAGGAGCTGGAGCAGTTTTGCAAGGAGGAATCCCAAAAAAATCCCAGTGGTAAGATGTGGCAAGCTCATAGAGACTTATCCAAAGCGACTTGGAGCTGTGATAGCCGCAAATGGTGGCTCTACAAAGTATTGACTTTAGGGAGGTGAATAGTTATGCACATTGACATTTTCTGTTATTTTGTCCTATATGTTGTTTGCTTCACAATAAAAAAAAACAAACATCTTCAAAGTTGTGGGCATGTTCTGTAAATTAAATGATGCAAATCCTCAAACGATCCATGTTAATTCCAGGTTTTGAGGCAACAAGACACGAAAAATGCCAAGGGGGGGGGGGTGAATACTTTTGCAAGGCACTGTACCTAGGCCTATAGAAGTCTATGGGGATGCAAAAAAGCTGCTTGAAGAAGATCAAAATTTTGAATAAATTCAAAAGCATTTTAAACTGATGCCTACAACACAAGCCCAAAGCCCTCCAACACAGACCCTAGGGCAGTGATGGTGAACCTTGGCACTCCAGATGTTTTGGAACTACATTTCCCATGATGCTCAGCTACACTGCAGAGTGCATGAGCATCATGGAAAATGTAGTTCCAAAACATCTGGGGTACCAAGGTTCACCATCAGTGCCCTAGGGCGTGTTAATATTTTAGGAAAGAAGGGAAAAAGAAGACAGTAAGCCCGGGGGAAGGGGGCAGGAAATATAAATCGGCCTTGGTCTAATGTTTATCTATAAATTTACACAAAAATTAATTTGGCTTCTTGCCTAAAAATTACATTATCAATGAGATGAATATCAAAATAAAATAACCCAGTGCATTGCTAAACCCGTTGTTTGTCGGACTGATGAATTGTTTTGGATTGATGACATTTATCCCATAAACCCAGTGAAGCAAAAGACACAGCGATCCTCGCAATGTATTCATAACACTACCATAGACATTAATGTCCAACAGTCACCATTAAATATGCATTACACAGAGGCACATCACTGAGCAAATATTAACTTTGGCGGCCGTGCCCCAACACTTTCTAATCAGCGCACAAGGTTACAAAAATACTAAAAAGGTGACTGGTGAATACATTCCTCTCTCTTCTCCTTTAATACTTGGAATATTCCTAAACTGATCACACGTTACAAGGTGATTGAATAATCTGCTTAGATTTAGATACAATTGTACAGAAAGCATAATGGATCTTGCTTAATAATGCATTCATAAAAACTCAATAAATTTGCACTATATTACCAAAAGTATTGGGACGCCTGCCTTTACACTTACATGAACTTTGATGGCATCCCAGTCTTAGTCCGTAGGGTTCAATATTGAGTTGGCACACCCTTTGCAGCTATAACAGCTTCAACTCTTCTGGGAAGGCTGTCCACAAGGTTTAGGAGTGTGTCTATGGGAATGTTTGACCAGTCTTCCAGAAGTGCATTTGTGAGGTCAGACACTGATGTTGGATGAGAAGGCCTGGCTCGCAGTCTCCGCTCTAATTTACCCCAAAGGTGTTCTATTGGGTTGAGGTCAGGACTCTATGCAGGACAGTCAAGTTCCTCCACCCCAAACTCGCTCATCCATGTCTTTATGGACCTTGCTTTGTGCACTAATCCAAATCATTTGGTGGAGGGGGATTCTGGTGTGGGGGTGTTTTTCAGGGGTTGGGTTTGGCTCCTTAGTTCCTGTGAAGGGAACTCTTAAGGCAGGGGTCAGCAACCTTTTTCCACTTAAAGGCCGGATTCAATGTATATGAATGCATGGAGGGCCGCATTCACCTGCTAATAAATGACGATAATAATCCTAACATAGTAATAATAACAGTACAGGTTTACCTCACTTTAAGGTGCTTCACTAATACAAAGCCAGTTCCCCCCCGAGGGAGTATGTGGCTGGGGATTCAGATTTTACTGCCCCCTCCCCCATCCAGGCACCCAAGGGTGGCTGACGCCAGCCCTGCCAGCCAGTATGGTCTGGAGATGGGGTTCCTGTCCCTAGGGGAGATGGGGGCCTCATTCCCAGGAGTGATGGGGTCCCTGTACCCAAGTGAGAAGGGGTCCCTGTCCCCTGGGGAGACGGTGTCCCTGTCCCCAGGGGAGATGGAGTCCCTGTCCCCTGGGGTGATGGGGTCCCTGTCACCAGGGGTGGTGGGGTCCATAGTAGGGCCCCCTCCCATTGCAGTGTCCTCTGTCCCCCTTAACATCACTCCCAAAGTGTCCTCTGCCCCCTCCCCCATAGCAAGTTTCCTGTGGCCCCCAAAGCTGTGTCCTCTGTCCCTGCACTCCCCCACTCTAGTGTCCTCTGCCCCCATAGTGTCATCTGCCCCATAGTGTCCTCTGCCCTCATAGTGTCCTCTGTCCTCTGCCCTTATAGTGTCTTCTGCCCTCATAGTGTCCTCTGCCCCCATAGTGTCCTCTGTCCTCTGCCCCCATAGTGTCCTCTGCCCCCATAGTGTCCTCTGCCCCCTCTCCCATAGCACCTTTCCTGTGGCCCCCAAAGCGGTGTCCTCTGTCCCTGCACCCCCCCCCCTTCACTGTAGTGTCCTCTGCCCCCATAGTGTCATAGTGTCGAGATGTTTCTTTTTTTTTTTTTAGATTCAACGTAAACATTGTAGATTCAGTCAGAATCATGTGTGACCAGCTTAAAGCTTTATTTACTTAAATCCCCTCACCCCCCCCCACAGAAGCAAGGGGCAAAATGTTGTTTACCAAAAATTATTTAATCTTTTTTATTTTTTTGTTTTTAATTAATATATTTTTTAAATTTATTTATTTATTTATTTTTCATTTTTTAACTCATTTATTGAAATCGTATTATTTAATTAGTCAAAAAATTTTTTATTCAATGTTAATATGTTTTATTGTTCAATTTTTATAAATTTTTTATTAATTATAATTTAAACTTTTTTTTTCTTTGATTGTATTTATTTATTTATTAGTCTTGTCCTTTTTGTTTTTGTTTTTACACTCCGATATACAGTATCTTCTTCACATTCCCACGCAGACCAAGCTGTCCCTTCGAAGTAACAGTGACAGGAGTTGGGATAAACTTTAACATGGTCAGGGGTGGTCAATCAATCAATGCAACAGTTTTAAAAGAACTAAAAAATTAAAGACAACGATTAATGCAGCACGGTATTTGTTAATACATAATGACATGTAAACAGGGTAAGTATCTGAATTTGACTTGGTATCAACCTCTTCCAATCCCCTGTAGAGCACAAGAAGAAGCAGCACAAGGAGCCAGTCAGTTGCACCGTAGTGCTCATGTGCTAACAGGGAACGTGCTGATTGGAGGAGAGAGCAGAGTTACATAGAGATGAGATCATCGGTCTGCTGTTTCTCTTTTTAAGTGCTAGACCGGAGAGAATTAGACATGTGCACTGCTGAAAAATTTGTTAGTTTTCGTTTCATTCGGTTTTTTTTTCTTTTTCGTTTTTCGGGGTATTCGTTATTATCGTAATTCGTAAATTCGTAAATTAAAAAATTAGAACAACCCGAAAATAAGAAAGAAAATCCGTAAATTTGAAAGAATAACTAACTAACTAGTAATAACTAACTACTAAATTATAGGTATTGGAATTTTCTTTCAAATTTGGCTGTTAGTGAACGCAACAAATACGAATTTATCTGAAGTTACGAATTATCCGAAATAACGAATGCCGTATCTAAACAAATGGAATGGAACAAATTAATAATAAAACGTTTTTATTATTATTGATTATTAGTATTTCCATTCGTTTAGATACGGCATTCATTATTTTGGATAATTCGTAACTTCTGATAAATTTGTATTTATTACGTTCACTAACAGCCAAATTTTGAAAGGAAATTCCAATACCTATAATTTAATAGTTAGTAATAGTTAAGTTATTATTAGTTAGTTGTTATTTCAGATTTTAGAATTTTCAGGTTTTCGGATTTTCGAATTTCTAAACCTCCGAATTTTCAAATTTCCGAATTTTCAAATTTTTGAATTAATGAATTTTCGAATATTCGAATGTACGAATATTTGGAAAAACATTTCTGAATTCATGAATTTGTCGAAATTTTTTCGGGTTATTCTTATCGCAATTCGTAAATTCGAAAACTCGTAAAATCTTAAAAATTTGTAAATTCGAAAACTCGTAAATTTGTAAATTCAAAAATGTGAAAAACCCAAAAATAAGAAAGAAAATCCGTAAATTCGAAAGAATAACTAACTAACTAACTAATAATAACTAACTATTAAATTATAGGTATTGGAATTTTCTTTCAAATTTGGCTGTTAGTGAACGTAACAAATACGAATTTATCCGAAGTTACGAATTATCCGAAATAACGAATGCTGCATCTAAACAAATGGAACGGAACAAATTAATAATAAAATGTTTTTATTATTATTAATATTCATTATTAATAATTTGTTACATTCCATTCATTTAGATACGGCATTCGTTATTTCAGATAATTTGCAACTTCGGATAAATTCGTATTCATTACCTTCACTAACAGCCAAATTTGAAAGGAAATTCCAATACCTATAATTTGATAGTTAGCAATAGTTAAGTTATTATTAGTTAGTTATTATTTCAGATTTTCAAATCCGAATGTTTGAACTTCCGAATTTTCATATTTATGAAATTACGAATATTTGGAAAAATATTTCCGAATTAACAAATTTTGTCGAAATTCATAAAAAAACAAATTCAGAACAAAACAAATTGCACATGTCTAGAGAGAACACAATCATGGTAATCCTGGTGCATGTGCTGTATTTCTTGGTTGGGTTAACAAATGTCTTAGGGCTTTCTTACACCATAAGGTGTGTCTTCATGCATAACACCTTTTGGGCAGCCCACTAATTTTCAAGCGCACAAAGTAGCCCGGGCACAATTTTTTAAATTGCACTGCACCAAACTGCTGTACAATGAATTTTGGTGGCCACTAATGCACTCATGTTTGCTAAATGTGTGGGGGGTACCATTAAGAATGAATCTTCAGAAGGCAGTGCGTTTCCGTCCCACAATGCATCTGGTGTGAACAAACCCAGGAACAGATCAGACCCTGCTGCAGTCCTATCCCCTTGTGACTTGCTACAAAGTTAGAAAGTTGCAGTCTAATGACTGAGGGAGGAGAGACTGAGGAAATGCTTCCCCCTGTCTGTAGCAGACTGATGACATCATCTTAGCGCAGGCAAAATCACTGGCACTCGAGGACAGCTTTTTACCATAAAAATGTTTTATTTTTTGTTTTGTTTTTTAAAGTATACTGTTGCTGTATTGTAACAAACCCAACAAGGATATGGACTTTTGGATGGGGACTACATGGTAGCCTCTTGCCTACTGACTATGGGTCTATGCTTTTGAGGGGGCTCTATTCTTGGGAGGTGTGTGCCTGGGGGACCCTTGGAGTGGTTTTGCTTCAGATTCGGGTCCATGTCTCCCCCAAAACATACAGACTCTGAGGATCTAGGACCTGTTAACAGATGTGGGGTCTTTGTGCCCAAATCAGCAATGGCTGCTTTAGACTGTGGGACTCAGAGCAGATGTTAATATAATCAGCTCTAATATAATTAGCTCAAAACAACCTGATGCTGGGCTCTCCTGCTATAATTTGTTTACTAAGGTGCCTTTCTCTCATGGTATCATTTCTCCATTGTGTGCCTCCTAGGTGTGAATTCTAATTGTTAATTGAGTCACCTATTGTTTCTGTCTGTCACCCAGGCTTGTCTAGGTGACTAGTTAGCTGACGTTTTAACTTCTTCCAACCCGCGCTATAGCCGAAAGACGGCTACAGTGTGGGCCTTAAAGTGGTTGTAAACCCTTACAGACCACTTTTTACTACAGGTAAGCCTATAATAAGGCTTGCCTGTAGCTACCCAGGATATCTCCTAAACCTGCACGGTTTAGGAGATATCCCCTGTATTTGCATGTGCCGACGTCATCGGCACATGCGCACTGACTTAAACTGAAGCAATGGCACCTATGTGCCCTTGCTTCAGTGAGTGTGCCATTACCGCGCGCATGCGCGGGAGTGACGTCATCGCGGCTCCGGCCAATCACAGTGCCGAAGCTGCAATACCCGGAAGTAACCCCCGGGAGTGATGTCGCCGGCCGGTGCTGTGTACGGGCACCACAGTGAGGGCTTCGATCTCAGGTGAGTATTACATAATGAGCTAGTATGCTATGCATTATGCCTTTGTCTTGCAGCTGTTAGTTTTCTTTTCAAAGTGGGTTTACAACCACTTTAATTGCCGGGAGAGAGTCCATAGATGTCCTCCCGAGCATGCGCTGTCAGTGCGTCCCAGCGGGTCGCACACGGCGTGCTCTGTGATCGGCGAGTCTATGAGACTCGGCCTATCACAGATCGGAGTAAGGGGCCGGTTCCGGCTCTTACCACGTGATCAGCTGTAAGCCAATGACGGCTGATCACATGACGTAAACAGAAGACCAGTAATTGGTAATTTTTTTCTCTCATGCTATCAGCATCGGTCCCTCACACAGAGAGCCATGGCAGCCTCATCTGTGCCCACCAGTGCCACCTACTAGTACCCACCAGTGCCACCTACCAGTGTCCACCAGTGCTACCTACCAGTGCCCACAGTGCCACCTACCTTTGCCCACCAGTGCCACCTATCAATGCCCCCCAGTGCTGCCAATCAATGCCCATCAGTGCCACCGATCAGTGCTGCCTATCAGTGCGACCTACCAGTGCCCATCAGTGCCACCTACCAGTGCCACTTATAAGTGCCACCTATAAGTGCCCTTCAGTGCCACCTATCAGTGCCCATCAGTGCCGCCTATCAGTGCCGCCTATCAGTGCTGCCTCATCAGTGCCCATCATTGCAGCCTATCTGTGCCCATCAGTGCAGCCTCATCAGCGCACATCAATGAAGGATAAAAATGACCTGTTTTCAAAATTTTATAACAAATTAATTTTTTTCAAAATTTTCGGTATGTTTTCGTTTTTTTAGCAAAAAATAAAAAAAACCCAGCAGTGATTAAATACCACCAAAAGAAAGCTCTATTTGTGTGAAAAGAATTATATAAAATGCAATTTGGGTACAGCGTTGTATGACCGCGCAATTGTCATTCAAAGTGTAAGAGCACTGAAAGCTAAATATTGGTCTGGGCAGGAAGGGGGTTTAAGTGCCCGGTAAGCAAGTGGTTAATTAGATTACTGTTTATGTTGGCTGTTACTTAGCTATGTTAATTATCTTACTGTTTGCATAACATGATCGAGCTCTTATCTGATTTTGTGTGGTATGTATATATTCTGTGTGAATTTACAATACATGGAGTTCCAGTTTGAACCTAAGCTAGTGCCGTCTAGTTCTTGGGTGCAATTCCCTGCTATGATACCTGGTTCTTGGTTCCAGACTGGAGCAAGCTGTATCTTGACGAAGGCACCAAGCTGGGTGCTGGAGGGTCCATCACATGTAAATTCTGGCTTGTGATTGTTTTGCAAAGTACCTGAAAAGGCCACTTTAGTAGGCTGAAGTAATTCTTCTACGAAAACTTCCAGCGGGGGCCTGTACCTTAATAAATTTTGCCAGCTGGCACATTATTTGACATACCATAAATACTATAGCTGACATCCAGCATTAAATGAATATTTTATCTCATTAGTTAACCTCATCTGTGACATATATATTCCACATCTCCCTCTGATTGAATAATATGAAAAATCTGTTTTATTACAGGGAAGCCATCCAAGAAAAGACATCTCTGTTGTCAATTTCTGCCTTTTAAAAATCCTGCCGTTCTTTTTATGCTTTAACGAATGTTAAGTGATTGATGGCAGAAATTACTTTATTCCTCTCCCCTGTTCTTGCAAAGGGCCATAAATTTACAATGTTTACTGCTGATTTAGAATTGAAGACCATAATGTGTTGTGATGATGAATGGACATGGGCTGTCATCCTTTACATACCGCTGGAAAGAAGCTAAATGTTCAAAGAAGAGGGATGATTGAGCTTTTAGAGCCAACCCCAGGAAAAAAAAAAGTTTTTTTTTCTTTTTTTTTTTCAAATTTTACATTTTACCTCGTTAACTGCTTCAGCCCTGGAAGATTTTACCCCCTTCCTAACCAGAGCCCTTTTTGAGATCCGGCACTGCGTCGCTCTAACTGACAATTGCGCGGTCGTGCAAAGTTGCACCGAAACAAAATTGACGTCCTTTTTTCCCACAAATAGAGCTTTCTTTTGGTGGTATTTGATCACCTCTGTGGTTTTTATTTTTTGCGCTATAAACAAAAAAACAGCGACAATTTTGAAAAAAAAAAAGCAATATTTTTTACTTTTTGCTGTAATAAATATCCCCCAAAAATATATATATATAAAAAAACATTTTTTTTTCCTCAGTTTAGGCCGATATGTATTCCTCTACATATTTTTGGTAAAAAGTTATAGCATCTACAAAATAGGGGATAATTTTATGGCATTTTTATTATTAATTTTTTTTATTAGTAATGGCGGCGATCTGCGACTTTTATCGTGACTGCGACATTATGGCGGACACATCGGACACTTTGGACACTATTGTGGGACCATTGTCATTTATACAGCGATCAGTGCTATAAAAATGCACTGATTACTGTGTAAATGACACAGGCAGTGAAGGGGTTAACCACTAGGGGGCGATCAAGGGGTTAAGTGTGTCCTATGGAGTGATTCTATCTGTGGGGGGATGGGCTTCAACTCACATGACAGTGATCACTGCTCCCGATGACAGAGAGCAGTGATCTCTGTCATGTCACAAGGCAGAATGGGGAAATGCCTTGTTTACATAGGCACTTCCGGGTTCTGCGGCTCCGTGACAAGATCGCCAGGAGACCGGCGGACATTAAGTCCGCCGGTCCTGCGGGTACGGTCACGCTGTACACGGCGGGCACATGCGCGCCCGCTAGCCCTGCCAATTAAAGGGGACGTACAGGTACGCCTATTTCCCCACCGCTGCCATTGTGCCGATGTATATCAGCGTGCAGCAGTCGGCAAGTGGTTAAAGAGGAACTATGGTGAAATTTCAGTGATATAAATCCACTTAGTGGTGTATCCACTGTGCTACACATAGTTTGTGCAATGAGCATAGCTGTAGGAGGGAACCAATAGGCTCCACCCACTACAGACTCTCTGTAGAAAACTCCAAGAGGAGGCGGAAACAAGACCAGTCACCCTGCACAAGGAGAGAGAGAAGCAGTGACTGGTCTGTGTTACAGGGAGCTCCTGCAAAGCTTCTGTTATGCTCTCTCTTCAGAAAACCTACAGTGCTCTATGATTCCTGTGTCATAGGTACACCCTGTAGTAAATGCTTGTTTGTAAAATAAAGATTGTATATGCAAAGTTAAAAAAAAAAAACACAAACCAGGTTCAAAATACATCAAGTAATATGAAACTGACCCGAAAGCATTATAACTTCTCTTTAACTTTTCACCACTTGCCGAACACCTACCGCATAGTTACTGCTGCAGGTCGGCTCTATTGCGCGAAATCACGTACCTGTACGTCATTTAGTGCAGTAGCCACTGGGGGGGGGGGCACTTGCAAGCCGCCGGAGGCGAGATCACATGCTGACTGGACACAGGGGACACCAATCAGCGGGTCCGGCAGACCTGATGTCCACCGGCCACCCGCGATCGTTCCCAGGAGAGGCAGAAAGGCAATCTGCCTATGTAAACAAGGCAGATCACTGTTCTGACAGGGCAGAAGATGGAGATCTTGTGTTCCTGCTAAGCAGGAACACAGATCTCTGTCTTCACCCAGTCAGAGAACCTCCTCCCCCACAGTTAGAAAGTACCTCCTAGGGGCACATTTAACCTTTTGATCGCCACTGGTGTTAACTGCTTACCTGTCAGTGTCATTTGTACAGTAATGCCGCCTACACATGGTCGGACTTTGCGACGGGAAATGTCGGACTTTCCGCCAACAAATGTTTGCTAGCAGGTTCTCAAATTTTCCCCCAACAAAATTTTGTTGTCGGTCTTTCCTATCGTGTGTACACAAGTCCGTTGCACAAAAGTTCACGCATACTCAGAAGCAGAAGCAGTCGGTCTTGTAAACTAGCGCTCGTAATGGAGAATTAACATTCGTGACGTGGCAAATTATGAAATCTCCAAATGCAGCGCACAATTCTCTTCTTCTTTAATGGGATAATAATGAAGCTGATTTGCTGGTGATACTGATGGAGTTATTGCAAACTAATTTTCAAAGGCTTTTTTTTTCTAGTGATATCAAGAATAATAATAATAATAATAGCGCTAAATGAAAAACGTGGAAAACAAAAAAACAAACTGCGCTAGGATAGATGAAAGCAATTAAACAAATATACCTAATCCCAAAAGGTATCTGTGGAATAACATGTGAAAATTAATAAAGCAGCGATTCTCCTGCATAACATCAATACAGTGAACAAAATAGAAAAAACTAGAATCGCGCTAAACATGTAAAAATCAAAAAATAAATGAAATAGGTGCAAACTAACACACTAACCCAATAATTAAAGGATAATCAAAAAACCATATATGCACAACCATGTGTGTTGTGGACAGGAATCTTGAATGTCGTATACACCAGCACACATGGAAAAACAAGAATTAGCAAATAGTGATTGTTTAACTAAACCAGTGAATGACATCTGAATGCAAAATGTCCAATATAACTAAAATGAACAATATCACCCGTGAAAAACCATAAAAAACTGTAAAAACTAAATATAAATTCCATCCATAAATATGAAATCTTCAATGTTAAATGAAGAAATTGCGCAAAATCCACCACCGTTGTGTAGAGAGTTACTGCTTACCAGAAGCCCGTGATCCCCCACTACAGAGGATCAAGGGAAGCTTGTAATAATGGATACCCTCCAGGGCGTATCAGATGCAGCCAATACCCTTCAAATCGCCAGTAGTGATAATGCAATCTCCAAAGACACCCAGCCATTAATCCTCAGATTGCCTCAATTCATTCCCAGCCCATAGGTGGATGTGCATGGCATGTAAAAATATATAAGCGCTCTAATAGTGTAAAACCTTTGAGATTTATTGAATGATAAAACACAGTATCACACTTACATTTAGAAATCAGAAAAAACACCTGTATGTCTGGTGCACCGGCCGGCACACACTCTCTAAATGAAAAACGCAAAAAGAAAAGCGCGAATCAAGACTCACCAAACTTCTACTAACACGAAATTAGCAGAAGGAGCCCAAAAGGTGGCGCAAAAGAGCTGAAAAACCACGTAGTACATCTAGTACGTCACTACGAAGGTAATTGTTGGCCAACATTTGTGTGACCGTGTGTATGCAAGACAAGTTGGAGCCAACAACCTTCGAACAAAATTCCACGGTTTTGTTGTCGGAAAGTCCGATCGTGTGTACGGGGCATTACAGTGCATATTTTTAGCATTGATCACTTTAATAATGTGTCACTGGTCCCCAAAAAAAAGTGTCAAACGTGTCAGTTAGGTGTCCGATTTCTCCGCCGCAATGTCGCAGTCCCGCTAAAAATTGCTGATCATCACCATTAATAGTAAAAAAATTAAATAAATAAAAATGCCATAAAATATTCCAAAATTTGTAGACCTGATAACTTTTGTGCAAACCAATCAATATACGCTTATTGGGATTTTTTTTTTTACCAAAAATATGTAGCAGAATACAACATGTTGGCCTAAATTGATGAAGAAATTTGATTTTTTACATTTTTTTTAATTGGATGTGTTTTATAGCAGAAAGTAAAAAAACATTGTTTTTGTTTCAAAATTGTCGCTCTTTTTTTGTTTATAGCGCAAAAAATAAAAACCACAGAAATTATCAAATGCCACCAAAAGAAAGCTCTTTTTGTAGTTAAAAAAAGGACATACATGTTATTTGGGTACAGTGTCGCATGACCGCGCAATTGTCAGTTAAAGTAACGCAGTGCCGTATCGCATAAAATAGCCTGGTCATGAAGGGGGTAAAACCTTCTGGGGCTTAAGTGGTTAAAGCATATTTTCCATGGAAACAGAAGATAATGGGAAAAAAGGAAACCTCAAATACTAATAATTATGGGACATTAACGACTGTGTGATTAGAAGTGAGGTAACACAATAAATTTTAAAACAAAGTTTTATTACATGTAAACTTTAAAAGAGCTCATAGGTCATACATGACATGAAACCACCTACCTCCAGGTACAGGGGGTAGCGATGGGGACTTATTGTGCCCCATCGTATGCCAACCTCGACCTGGGGGGTGGGAAAGGGCCCTGCCCTTGAACGAAGCCACGTCGGTCTCTCTCCGCCTGGTCATGAAGGGGGTAAAACCTTCTGGGGCTAAAGTGATTAAAGCATATTTTTCATGGAAAGAGAAGAAAATGGGAAAAAAGAAAACCTCAAATACTAATAATTATGGGACTTTAACAACTGTGTGGTTAGAAGTGAGGTAACACAATAAATTTTAAAACAAAGTTTTATTACATGTAAACTTTAAAAGAGCTCATAGGTCATACATGACATGAAACCACCTACCTCCAGGTACAGGGGGTAGCGATGGGGACTTATTGTGCCCCATCGTATGCCAACCTGGACCTGGGGGAGTGGGAAAGAGCCCTGCTCTCGGAGGAAGCCACGTCAGTCTATCTCCGCCACGTCCTTCTTTGGCGTTGGTACATCAACGATGTGCTCATCATTTAGACGGCTCTCATGACGAGTTACCCAAGTTTATGTCTTTCCTTTTTGCAGAATGACTTCAATTTGAAGTTTACAATGCAGTCTAGTGTTTAGTAGACATGTGCATTCATTATCGTCCAAATGCATTTTCGCCCGAATTTCGGAAATTTTCATGTTCCTTTTCAAAAAACGATAACGAATGCACAGGATCCAAAATCCGGAAGATCCAAAATAAAGAAATGCTTTATTTTCGTATCTATTATATTTTCGTATCGTTTTGACAACAGTTCGATATAGATAGATAGAAGATTCGACAAAGGTGACAATAGCGATCTGTGTCTATCGAACCTGTGGTAATACCGTTGGACATAAAGATTTGACAAAGCAGCTAAAAACATACGATCGCCGCAAGCGGACATTTAAGGTCACATGCTCTGCCCATTAGGGCTGTTGAAATTAATCGCCGAATCGATGCATCGGCATCCGACCCTCCACGATGCGGCATCGATGCTATAGCTTTAAGGCATCGATTGAGGATGACGTCATCCTCGCGCCGCGTTATGCCCCGCCTCCGCGACCGAAGGGAGCCGAAAGCCGCCGAAGAGCAGCGGAAGTAAGCCGCGGCGGCTTTTCCTTCATGCTGCCTCTGACTTACGTCATCCCCCTGCTGCCCTGCGAGGAGCGACGCTGTATGCATGTTCGCGGGGACATGGAGCGCCGGTGGCTGGAGCCGCTGCTGCTAAGAGTGGCGGCGGTCGGCTTGTGGAGCACGGAGCTCCGAGGAGGAGAGTGGAGCCGCGGCATGTCAAGCCAGGTAAGGGGGCCGTATGGAGGACACCTCTGCTCTTCCCCCACCTCTACACAGTTTACATGCAAATAGGGCAATAAATCAAAAAATTGTGTGCAGAGCTTTATGGTGATAATAAATGCACAAAAAAGTCTTACTTATTCAAAGTAATTCCAGTGCTGAGTGTTCTCTGCTGTGCTATTCCTGATTTCTGGTGAATGATCTGAACCCAGCAGAGAACACTCAGCACTGGAATTACTTTGAATAAGTAAGACTTTTTTGTGCATTTATTATCACCATAAAGCTCTGCACACAATTTTTTGATTTATTGCCCTATTTGCATGTTCACTGTGTAGAGTTCGGGGAAGAAGGATGGGAATTGGTCTGTGGTGACACTGGGCAGGGGAGCGCTATGGTAATAGTATTATATGGGGACAGGTTAGTGGTGAGGGGGGCGGGGTATTATTCATCTTGGATAGGACAGTCTGGCACCTCCCTTACCATGTCCAGCAGGTCTGCAGTCTCTGACCATCTCCTGTACTATGTCTGCAGTCTCTGATCATCTCCTGTACTATGTCTGCAGTCTCTGACCATCTCCTGTACTATGTCTGCAGTCTCTGATCATCTCCTGTATTATGTCTGCAGTCTCTGATCATCTCCTGTATTATGTCTGCAGTCTCTGATCATCTCCTGTACTATGTCTGCAGTCTCTGACCATCTCCTGTATCATGTCTGCAGTCTCTGTCCATCTCCTGTAGTATGTCTGCAGTCTCTGATCATCTCCTGTATTATGTCTGCAGTCTCTGATCATCTCCTGTATTATGTCTGCAGTCTCTGATCATCTCCTGTATTATGTCTGCAGTCTCTGATCATCTCCTGTATTATGTCTGCAGTCTCTGATCATCTCCTGTATTATGTCTGCAGTCTCTGATCATCTCCTGTACTATGTCTGCAGTCTCTGACCATCTCCTGTATCATGTCTGCAGTCTCTGTCCATCTCCTGTAGTATGTCTGCAGTCTCTGACCATCTCCTGTATCATGTCTGCAGTCTCTGACCATCTCCTGTACTATGTCTGCAGTCTCTGATCATCTCCTGTACTATGTCTGCAGTCTCTGACCATCTCCTGTACTATGTCTGCAGTCTCTGACCATCTCCTGTACTATGTCTGCAGTCTCTGATCATCTCCTGTATTATGTCTGCAGTCTCTGATCATCTCCTGTACTATGTCTGCAGTCTCTGACCATCTCCTGTATCATGTCTGCAGTCTCTGTCCATCTCCTGTAGTATGTCTGCAGTCTCTGACCATCTCCTGTATCATGTCTGCAGTCTCTGACCATCTTCTGTAGTCATTTGGGGGCAGTCTGGAGCTCCTCTTTAAGTTGTCTGCACTGTTTACACTTTGCTACATGCAAGGAGTGTTAAGAACAGATAAAATTTAAAAAATGGAGTTCTTCTGACTACTTAAATTTTTTGGATGAAAACCGCGTGCAGTAATCGTCATGCATCGTGAATCGTGGACCTGATAATCGTAATCGAATCGAATCGTGAGGCCAGTGAAGATGCGCACCCCTACTGCCCATAGGCTATAGCTTGTGGGCAGAGCATTCGACCGGAAGTGTACGATCGCGGCGTTGTACAGTTTAGCCGCTTTGTCGAATCTTCTTAGAACATCCGACAGACACTATAAGCTTTCAATTGGCAAATTCAACCTTAATAGATTTTGGATTTTCGAACAAATGCATTTTTTAACAAAACAAAATAAATAAAAACTAATTTCGGGAGTAACTAAATAAATTTATTTTTCAGGCGAAACCGAAATTCTGAAACAAAATATTTCAGTGTGCACGTGTCTAGTGCTTAGCGCATTTCATTTTAGGATGTGGTGATTTTTGTCGATTTTGACGGCTCGTTATCTACCACGTTGTATTGGAAAGAAACGGCGGGTAATGAGATATTACATGCCAGGAGTGCCCACCCGTTCTCCCCTGGTGATAAGTATTCCCATGGTTTCCTTTGGCATGTGGCTGTGTATTTGTGCTTTCCAAGACTCGGTGTATTATTCATAGTTGGTCTAAAGCATATTTTTCCTCATTTTCTTTATTTGGGTTAATAAAACATGAAATGTAATCTCTTATCTTTTTTTTTTTCCTTGGTTTGTAAACTGTTATCAATTATTTTCTTGTGTTGCTGTTTTGCTACACTGCAGGAACGCCTGAAGTTAACCTTTAAGCATTAAAGCAACCCTGCCCCGCACAGCACAGGCAGGCTTATCTCTCCCAGAAGCCTTTGCTTCTCTGAAGACCTAACAACTGCCAGGAACGATAGCGAGTCAATTAATAGCCCTGCGTTATGTACAGCCAGGTATTGGTATAACAATTCAGCACAATAGTTATTTCAGATTTCCTTCATTTCCATATGTTCCAAAGCACGCTGTATTTTTTCCTGGCATTTAATCCAAATTTAACCTTTTGTCGCCTAATGTATATGTGTGGTGGCCAATGGGGTGATCTTTAACCACTTCAGCCCCGGAAGGATTTACCCCCTTCCTAACCAGAGCACTTTTTGCGATTCGGCACTGCGTCGCTTTACCTGACAACTGCGCGGTCGTGCGACATTGCACCCAAACAAAATTGGCGTCCTTTTTTTCCCCGCAAATAGAGCTTTCTTTTGGTGGTATTTGATCACTTCTGCCATTTTTATTTTTTGCACTATAAACAAAAAAAGAGCGACAATTTTGAAAAAAAAAAGCTATATTTTTAAATTTTTGCTATAATAAATATCCCGCAAAAATATAAAAAAAAACAATTTTTTTCCTCATTTTAGGCTGATATGTATTCTTCTACATATTTTTGGTAAAAAAAAAAAATAACAATAAGCGTATATTGATTGATTGCGCAAAAGTTATAGCGTCTACAAAATAGGGGATAGTTTTATGGCATTTTTATTATTATTATTTTTTTATTAGTAATGGCGGTGATCTGCGATTTTTATCATGACTGTGACATTGCGGCGGACACATCGGACACTTTTGACATTATTTTGGGACCATTGTCATTTATACAGCGATTAGTGCTATAAAAATGCACTGATTACTGTGTAAATGACACTGGCAGGGAAGGGGTTAAACACTAGGGGGCGATCAAGGGGTTAAGTGTGTCCTAGGGAGTGATTCTAATTGTGGGGGGGATGGGCTACTACTCACATGACAGCGATCACTGCTCCCGATGACAGGGAGCAGTGATCTCTGTCATGCCACTAGGCAGAACGGGCCTTGAGGCGATTCAGTTCGCATTTGCAGCGCTATACAAATCATTCATTCATTCAAATGCCTTGTTTACTCTGTGTGGTGTTGGTGATTGCTAATTTTTTCACTACTGGGTGTTCTATATGCACTTTTCTATATCTCACAATGTGAGTGCTACTCTTATCTTTATTTTTAATTTATACATTTTTGTGTCAATATTACGCTCTGCTATTATATACTTTTTTTGCGGTAATTTTTTAACGTGGACTCAACGCACACCCGCCGTTCGAGCGGAATATCGTTATATCCTACTGTGACTAGTTCGCATCAAGACCTAGGCTGGGTTAAGCCACCTGTCTAATCTGGTAAGCATGCCATTCATCAGTTGGGGATACACTTCGTTATGTCAAGTCACTGAGTGTTATTATCTGTAAAGTTGGGACATTTATTACTTTGGACTTCAACCAGCACATTACAAAAAAAAAAAAAATTTTGTTTTTATTGTTTTCCTGGGTTATATATTCACTTTAAATGTAAAAATATTTTTTAATACCAATTTTTTCACAGATTTATATAAATGTATGCACTAGAGATATTTATATCCCACCCATTCTGGAATTAATTAATTTTCTAGGAATCATTTTTTCAGCGCGGCTTCTGTTTCCTATTTGTTTTTGTGTATATCCCACAATAAGCTGCTGCTTATATGATTCTTCCAAGCGCAGTTTTCTTCCCCTTTTTTTTACGAAAGGCAAATGAAAATTGAGGTAGTTAATATGGTATGAAATGTGAAACTTAGAAAGACATATAATAGTGATAACTTTTTACTGCAGCTGTCACTAATGTGCTCCCACAGAAATCAGTAAAAAAACAATATAGATGTGACAGCGCTGTAAAAGTGAAATAAACAATTATGGTGATAAACATTGATATTGCAATAATATGAAAAAAGTCCAAAAACATAAAATGAATGAATCTACGTTGTGAAAAAAACATAAAAAACAAAAACAAAAACAAGCTTGTGTGATGTCTTCAGACAACCTCCATGAACGGAGTGCTCCCACCACCTTGCTCACCTCCTTTAACCACTTGCTTACTGGGCACTTAAACCCCCCTCCTGTCCAGACCAATTTTCAGCTTTCAGCGCTGTCGCACTTTGAATGACAATTGCGCGGTCATACAACACGGTACCCAAATTAAATTTTTATCATTTTTTTCCCACAAATAGAGCTTTCTTTTGATGGTATTTGATCACCTCTATGGTTTTTATTTTTTGTTAAAAAAATTTTAAAAGACAGAATTTTTGAAAAAAAATTATATTTTTTTTTATATTTTGTTATCAATTTTTGCAAACAGTTAATTTTTCTCCTTCGTTGATGTACGCTGATGGGGCGGCACTGATGGGCACCGATAGGTGGCAGTGATGGGCACTGATGGGTGGCGGTTATGGGCACTGATGGGTGGCAGTGTTGGGCACTGATTGGGCACTGACTGATGGCAGCACTGCTAGGTGGCACTAATAGGTGGCACTTGTGGGCATTGATAGGTGGCACTTGTGGGCTTTAATAGGTGGCACTTGTGGGCTTTAATAGGTGGCACTTGTGGGTTTTAATAGGTGGCACTTGTGGGTTTTAATAGGTGGCACTTGTGGGCACTGTGGGCACTGGCAGATGGCACTTGGAGGCACAGATGAGGCATCTGTGCCTCCTTCCTCTTCGGGACCGATGTCCCTTTGACATGAGCCGGTGATCGGCTTTTTTTTCCTCCTCACGCTGTCAGCGTGAGGAGAAAACGAAACCGATCACCGAGCTTTTGTTTACATCATGTGACCAGCTGTCATTGGCTGACAGCTGATCACATGGTAAGGGGCCAGGACCGGCCCCTTACTCGGATCTGTGATCATCCGAGTCTCCGTGACTCGTGATCACAGCGCGCACACCGCGCACCCTGCAGGGTGCGCGCGGTGCGCGCGGTGCGCGTGCATAGGGGAGGACGTCATATGACGTCCTCCCGGAGATTGAGGTCCGCGCTGTAGCCGTCATTCGGCTATGGCCCGGACCTCAAGTGGTTAAACGACCCTGCAAGGGGTCAAACACGCCTCGCACCCTGTGCAAACATTCCCTCCCGGGGATCGTCAGAGAATCTTCGTGGCTCAAAGGATGAAAGTAATCAAAAGTAGGTAGGTACTCCTTCCACTATGCTGCTTCAAACTTTAAATCCACAGTGACTAGCGGTAAGTTCAGCAACACGTGAAAAAAAAATGAGAGAAAGTGCCTCCTATGGTGCAGTATCCGAGGGGTTAAAAAACGAATACCATGTCGTCGTCGTCCCCCACTCTCCTGATCCCGCTTTAGATGGTATGAAGCGATACTTCAGCTGACCACAGAGAAACGGGAGAATGTTGAGGACACATGCAAGACCTCTGTGATGTCCTTTAACCACTTGCTTACTGGGCACTTAAACCCCCCTCCTGTCCAGATCAATTTTCAGCTTTTAGCGCTGTCGCACTTTAGATGATAATTGTGCGGTCATACAACACGGTACCCAGATGAAATTTTTATCATTTTTTTCCTACAAATAGAGCTTTCTTTTGATGGTATTTGATCACCTCTGCGGTTTTTAGTTTTTGTTAAAAAAAATGAAAAAGACAGAATTAAAAAAAATATATATATATTTTTTTTTATATTTTGTTATAAAATTTTGCAAACAGGTAATTTTTCTCCTTCGTTGATGTACGCTGATGAG
This sequence comes from Aquarana catesbeiana, assembly GCF_042186555.1. Classification (NCBI taxonomy): domain Eukaryota; kingdom Metazoa; phylum Chordata; class Amphibia; order Anura; family Ranidae; genus Aquarana; species Aquarana catesbeiana. The sequence continues at coordinate 46,219,266 of NC_133325.1, forward strand.
GCGGCACTGATGGGCACCGATAGGTGGCAGTGATGGGCACTGATGTGTGGCGGTGATGGGCACTAATGGGTGGCAGTGATGGGCACTGATTGGGCACTGATTGATGGCAGCACTGCTAGGTGGCACTGATTGGCACCACTGGTGGGCATTGATAGGTGGCACTTGTGGGCATTGATAGGTGGCACTTGTGGGCATTGACAGGTGGCACTGGCAGGTAGCAATGACAGATGGCACCTGTTGGCACAGATGAGGCATATGTGCCTCCTTCCTCTTCTGGACCGATGTCCCTTTGACATAAGCCGGTGATCGGCTTGTTTTTCCTCCTCACGCTGTCAGCGTGAGAAGAAAACGAAACCGATCACCGAGGTTTTGTTTACATCATGTGACCAGCTGTCATTGGCTGACAGCTGATCACATGGTAAGGGGCCGGGACCGGCCCCTTACTCAGATCTGTGATCATCCGAGTCTCTGTGACTCGGTGATCACAGCGCGCACACCGCGCGCCCTGCAGGGTGCGCGCGGTGCGCGTGCACAGTGGAGGATGTCCCATGACGGCCTCCCGGAAATAGCCGTCATTCGGCTATGGCCCGGACCTCAAGTGGTTAAGGATGGGTTTATCCAGACTTTACAAACTTTTCCATCAAACATATCACACCCCAAAATGGCTATATGAATTAAAAATCAGGCAGTCCCCAATGTGAGTTTCTTGAATCAGTCCTGGCTCTTCTGAATATCTCCAAGGCGTGTTTATTAGGATAGGTGGAGGAATAGGTAGGATATGAAACCACCTCGTGGCCTTACCAGTAAATACTCTATTATTGAAGTCAATTATTCACTGTTATATGAAACTTATGTACAAATGTTAATATGATTGTACTAATGTTATTTTCAAACATTAATAAAAGCTTTTTGTTTAAAAAAAAAGGATAGGTGAAGGATATTCCGTTTAGCTCATACAACAAAAAACCATTGAGAATACCTTATTTCTATGCAAAAAAATGGTCTTAATTACTTGAAATAGGCCCCTTTCATCCGACCATATTAGAATGGAGACAATTGATCAATTTTGTTCTTCCTTTGTACCAACTTACATACACCACTAAGGGCTCTTCAAAACTATTTGATAAACTGTTGATAGGTCAATGAGACATTACATGTTAGTTAAAAGTTGTCTAGTGATCTCACAAATATTTAAGTATGCCTACAAGCCTTGGCTAAGGATTATAGAAGGACAATGTCTGGTTACTTTAGCTGATCTTATACCAAAGGAATCTGATTGTAAACAGACTTTATGGACATCCTCTGGAATGCTCTACCCCAATCCGTCCGATTTTCTCCTACTTTATCCACTCCCAGACGATCCCTGAAAACTCATCTCTTCAGAGAAGCCTATCTGGCCCCCACCTAACAACTGTACATTTATCTTCTCAATCAGCACATCGCCCACAGTTATTACCTCTTGTATCTCTTGACCTTCCCTCTTAGATTGTAAGCTCTAAGGAGCAGAGCCCTCTGATTCCTTCTGTATTAAAGTGTATTGTATTTGTACTGTCTACCCTCAAGTTGTAAAGCGCTAGGTAAACTGTTGGCGCTGTATGATAATAATAATAATAATAATAATAATAATGGACAAGCCAGCCCACTTTCAGGAATGTGAGGTCATTCTGCTCCAGAGGAGGATGGGTTGGACATTTCCCTATACAGTATTACCTTGGATTATGAGCATAACTCGTTCCAGAAGCATGCTTGTAATCTAAAACACTCATATATCAAAGCGAGTTTCCCCATAGGAATCAATAGAAACTCATATAATTTGTTCCAGCATCACTGCTAGTGTATGCAGTACCGCATGTGGCCAGAGGTAGAGTTGGGGGGGGGGGGGCGCCAGAGACACTCGGAAACACTCGGAGACCACTTGGATACCGCTCAGAGACACTCAGAGACACTCTGGAACGGAGTGTTTCCGAGTGTTTCCGAGTGGCTTGGGGCGTCTCCAAGTATCTCAGAGTGTCTCAGAAGCGTCACAGGTGCCCCTACACCTCTGGCCACATGTGGTACTGCACACCCCAGAGGCTTGAATCCTGCTCGACTTGCGAAACAACGCTCACAAATCGAGTCAGGATTTAAAAAAAAAAAAACTGCTCCTATTGCGAAATACTCTTAAACCACGTTACTGGTAATTCAAGGTTTTATTGTATAACAAACACACACAACTTGTAATACTTGTCATTGGGCATGCGTCCCTGGTCACCTGTGCCATGCCAATTAAAGTTGGAAGGACCCATGGCGGAAACAGCATTTTTAGTTAAGTGTTCTTTTTTCTTTATCTTTATCTGTATCTGTTATTACTTTTAATAAATATTATACAGTGGAACCTTGGTTTACGAGTAGCGCGGTTAACAAGCGTTTTGAAAGACGAACAACTTTTTTTTTTAAATTCTGACTTGGTTTGCTAGTGTTGTCTCGCAAAATGAGCAGAATTCAAGCTAATGGGCGGTGCAGTATCGCATTTGGCCAGAGGTGCGCGGCGCTGGGAACACTCGTAACGGTTCGGAGACGTTCGGAAATACACGGGATGACTTGGAAATACTCGGAAACACTCAGAAATACTCCATCCCCAAGTATTTCCGAAGCTCTCCGGCGCCCCCCCCCCCCACCTCTGGCCACATGCGGTATTGCATGTAATAGAAGTCAATGCGGAACAAATTATCTTAGTTTCCATCTACTTCTATGGGGAAACTCGCTTTGATTTGCGAGTGCTTTGGATTACAAGCATTCTCCTGAAACGAATTATGCTCGTAATCAAAGGTTCCACTGTACTTTTAAGTATTTGTGTGATCTCTCTTTGCACATATGGAAAACACAACCCCAAAAAACATGACAGAACAACTGTAGAGTCTTTAGGTCCAATCTCTTTTAACTTCCAGAGCTGCCCAGCCTGGACAAGCCGCCACCTATACCTGTTTATCTACAGTTGTATTTTCTCTACAGCCATTCAAAATGCAGAAATTACACAGGATCTCTCAGCTCTGAAGAGCAGGGGGGCAGAGAGCTGAAGATACATCAGTGAAGAGAACTCTGAGAGCTGATTGGAGGGAAGGGACACCCTCCCCTCCCGCTTCACACATCACAGAGGAACAGAGCTGAGGCTGTCAATCAGCTGGGGATCCCTCCCCTGTCACCGTTTTTGTCTTGGTGTCAGGAAAACTTGTCGGCAGGGACTCATGTTGATGGTAAAAGAACGGAGCAGCAGACAGAAATGGCACTTAGTGCTCTGGATTGAGACAAGTACACACTATAGTACATATTTCATGTCTGAGGTTTTCAACCACTTTAAGGAACTTGGCTGTGGATCACCTTTGCACAGTACATCTTTTATTTTCACTAGCGTGCCCAGCATAACCGCTTTATTACTTGGCAGCAATGGGGTGGTCAGTATTGTAGGGGCCAGCAAATGCTTGTAAAGGGTGTAGGGCACAATAAGGGGGCTGCACAGAGGAGCCTATGCACTGGGCCCCTTTATCTATACTTTTATGCCCCTACATTCTAATCACAGAACCTAAGAAAACTCTCTCTTTGCTAATCTCACTTTTTTTTTTTTTTTATTCTTTCTTCTTGTGTTATATTTTATAAAAGGTCATTTTTACCTTCAAGCTTGCTGATGATTTGTGAATATATTCTCCTGATTTATTGGAGTGGGTTAGGAGAATGTTATCGATCTGCGGTGCTGTGTGCCAGACCTATTTCACACATGATTGTTAATGTCTTTTTCTTTTACAGGGTTTTAGGTGGTTGTTGCAGCTGCCGTGAATAATGTAGGTCAGTAGTTAACCATTTAAAGTGTATCTCAAGCCAAAACTTTTTTTTTTTTTTTTTTGGATTGAGTAGGCAAGAGTTAAAAACCCCATCAGATTTTTTTTGTTTTGTTTTGTTGTTTTTTTTTTTTTTTTTTTTTGTTCTGTTTTGTTGTTGTTGTTTTTTTTTTTGTTTTGTTATGTAAGCTTGTATAATGTATTTGTAAATTGACTGATGGTATGATTATGCCATTAATGTATGCATATTTGTCTATTTGTATAATAGTTTTCCAATAAAATTGAGATTGAAAATGAAAAAAGATTTATTTTTTTACTTTAAATACCCCTGGGGAAATTATTTGAATAAATAATGGTATAAGAGGATCAACGCATTTCAACACTTGAAAAATTCTGAGAGTTGAGATCTGCGAGTTCTAACGCACACAAAGGCAAATAGACTGTGCACTTTGCAAAGTGCAATTGCCCCAGAGCTTAGTAAATGAGGTAAGGCTTCACTTTGCAAAGAATACCCAATCACGTGCAAGGGAAATTAAAAAAACGTCATTTTTGCTTGCACGGGATTGGATGATGGGAGTCAGCAGAGTTTCTGCTCATTTACTAAGCTCTGGGGCAACTGCACATGTCCACTTTGCTAAGTGCACAGTCTGATTGCCTTTAGTAAATCAACCCTCGTCGAACCCTCTGTGCTCATTTCCTCTTATCCTCTGTGACCATTTCCTCTAAACATGTCATATAATCATCTGTGCCAGTTTCCTCCAATTCTTTGTACCCACATCCTCCAATCATCTGTGCCAATGTTCTCTAATTCTTTGTATCCATATCCTTTCATCATCCTCTGTGCCCATTTCCTCCAAACTTTTGTACCCGCATCCTCTAATTATTTGTACCCATCTCCTTTAACCGCTTCAGCCCCGGTAAGATTTTACCCCCTTCCCGACCAAAGCACTTTTTGCGATTCGGCACTGCGTCGTTTTAACTGACAATTGCGCGGTCGTGCGACGATGCACCCAAACAAAATTGACGCCCTCCCCCCCCCCACAAATAGAGCTTTCTTTTGGTGGTATTTGATCACCTCTGCAGTTTTTATTTTTTGCGCTATAAACAAAAAAAGAGCGTCAATTTAAAAAAAAAAAAAAAACACAATTCTTTTTACTTTTTGCTATAATAAATATCCCCCAAAAATATATATATATTAAAAAAAATTTTCCTCAGTTTAAGGCGATATGTATTCTTCTACAAATTTTGGTAAAAAAAAAAAAAAATTGCAAAAAGCGTATATTGATTGGTTTGCGCAAAAGTTATAGCGTCTACAAAATAGGGGCTAGTTTTATGGCATTTTTATTAATATATTTTTTTTTTTTATTAGCAATGGCGGCGATCTGTGATTTTTATCATGACTGCGACGTTATGGCGGACACATTGGACACTTTTGACACTATTTTGTGACCATTGTCATTTATACAGCGATCAGTGCTATAAAAATGCATTGATTACTGTGTAAATGACACTGACAGGGAAGGGGTTAACCACTAGGGGCGACGAAGGGGTTAAGTGTGTCCTAGGGAGTGATTCTAACTGTGGGGGGGATGGGCTACACCTCACATGACAGCGATCACTGCTCTCCATGACAGGGAGCAGTGATCTCTGTCATGACACTAGGCAGAACTGGGAAATGCCTTGTTTACATTTGCACTTCGCTGTTCTGAAGCTCCGTGACACGATCGCCTTCGGCGGCGCGTGCGCCCCTGCTATCCCTGCCTCTTAAAGGGGACGTACAGGTACGCCCATTTGCCCACCGCTGCCATTGTGCCGACGTATATCGGCGTGCGGCGGTCGGCAAGTGGTTAATCCTTTGCACCCATCTCCTCTAATCCTTTGCACCCTGTACCCATCACTTTTAATCCTTTGCACCCATCTCCTCTAATCCTTTGCACCCTGTACCCATCACTTTTAATCCTTTGCACCCATCTCCTCTAATCCTTTGCACCCTGTACCCATCACTTTTAATCCTTTGCACCCATCTCCTCTAATCCTTTGCACCCTGTACCCATCACTTTTAATCCTTTGCACCCATCAACTACAAACCTTTTTAAACATCTCCCTTAATCCATTGTACCCATATCTTCTAATCTTTGGACCCATCTCCTCTAATTCTATGTGCCCATTTTCTTCTAATCCAAAGCTCCCATCCCCTGTAAATCTTTGTACCCATCACCTTTATCCCTTTGTACCCACATCCTCTAATGCTTTGTACCCATCTCCTCTAATTCTATGAGGTTAATTTACCAAATAGACTGTGCACTCTGCAAGTGCAGTTGTTTCTAGAGCTTAGTAAATGAGGTAAAGATTAACTTTGCAAAGAATACCCAATCACGTGGAAGGAAAATAAAAAAAATGCATTTTTGCTTGCACAATATTGGATGATGGAAGTCAGCAGTCCTGCTCATTTAATAAGCTCTGGAGCAACTGCTCTTGCCTATTTGTCTTTAGTGAATCAAACCCTATGTGTCCATTATCTTCTAACACATAGGGGTTGCAAAGTGCTTAATAAATAAGCAGAAACTTTGCTGACTTCCATCATCCAATCATGTGTAAGCAAAAATGCTGTTTTTTTTTTTTTTTATTTCCTTGTGGGTGATTGGGTACTCCTTACAAAGTGAAGCCTTACCTCATTTACCAAGCTCTGGAGCACTTACACGGGGCAAAAGTCTAATTGCCTTTAGTAAATCAACCCCATTGTCTCTCCTCTACCCAAATAGGAAGGACAGGCACATATTACCATATACAACCTGCATTGTTTGCAAAAAAAAAAAAAAACCTGCTTGTGGACATAATCCCCAGTGAAAAGATGTAAAGCTGCTAGCATGCCATGAGATATTTATCATAGCAACAATAAATCATATACCAACTATAAATCATATAAGCATACCTCCCAACTTTTTGAGATGGGAATGAGGGACACCTATCAGCAAAAGTATGCAGGCATAGGACACACCCCTGGCCACGCCCCCTTAAAGGAGAATTTTACAAAAAAACAAGATTGGTAAACCCACAAGTGCTTTTTTTACCACTACTATTCCTTTATATTGACTTTTGGAAATTACAAATGCAGCAATTTAGCACTGGAAAACACTTTTTGATAGATAAAACGTGCATTTTATATACAACTATATATATCAGATCAAAATGAGGGACAAATGAGGAGGAAAAAGGGACAGAGGGACATTGCTCCAAATCAGGGACAGTCCCTCAAAATCACGGACAGTTGGGAGCTATGCATATACCAAATAGTGATTCCAAAAGTCCGCACTCGCGAGTACTTCAAAAGGATAATAGTGTCACAAACATCCAGAAGATATTATCATGAGTCCCACACTTCTGATACGCCTTCTGCTGTATGTGTATGGCGGTGGAGATCTATCTGGTGTGGGAATCTTGATAATATCTTCTGGATGTTTGTGACACCATTATCTTTTGAAGTACTCATGAGTTTGGACTTTTGGAATCACTATCTGGATTTAATATTATAAGAATCTTAAATTTTGTTTAGTTCATATTATTACATATTTGTGCAACTTTTAGATTAGCACAAATGATATATTATAAAACTATAGCAGTGAAATAGTTACAAAAACCTAAAAGACAAGAGCATTTTATAACATGCGTATATGTGTTGTCTGGCCTCATTTGTCTCTCACTGTATTTTCTTTTCTATTAATATCAAATAAGGTCAATAAAAGTGGGGCATGAGAGAAAGAAATGTATTCAGGAAGGTCCTAAAACATTTTCATGACTGTAAAAAACCATGTAAAGTAACAGCAGCAAACGTACCAGTTTTCTATACAGATGCAATATCATATAAAGATACATGACACACAAAAGATCATTAAATTAAATTAAAGCTGTTAAAGTATAACTAAAGGAAAAAACTTTTTTTTTTAAAGTTTTGGATAGTGAAGAGGGTTTAGAATACCTGACAGTTTTTCTTATTGCTGTCTGTGCCCCCGTTGGGGAGAATCATCCTCACTATTTGTCCTGTTTACCATTATCATTGAAAGTGAAAGTAAAAGAAAATCCCACATTTTGGGTTGTCCCCAGAAAAGTAAGAGGGGAAATCTTCCAATGGGGACACTAGTTCTGGTGACCCGAGGGTCCCCAAGGAATTACCTTCATTTGCAGCGATTTCCTCTCACTTCCTGTTTGGCTATGGGACAGGAAGTGAAGAGAAATCTCTGCAATGGGACACAGGTGTTGAGAAAAAATCTGATATAAGCCCCCTTACTCTATCCAAAATAAGAAAAAAAAAGTTTTGCCTATAGTTCTACTTTAAGTACTGCAGACACTGGTGCGCAGTCATGTTGGAACAGGAAGGGGCCATCCCCAAATTGTTCCCACAAAATAAGGAGCATGAAATTGTCCAAAATGTTCTGGTATGCTGACATCTTAAGAGTTCTCTTCACTGGAACTAAGGGGCCAAGCCCAACCCCTGAAAAACAACCCCCCACACCATAATCCCCCCTCCACCAAATGATTTGGACCAGTGCACAAATCAAGGTCCATAAAGACATGGATGAGCGAGTTTGGGGTGAAGGAACTTGACTGGCCTGCACAGAGTCCTGACCTCAAGCTGACAGAACACCTTTGGGATGAGTTAGAGCGGAGACTCCAAGCCAGGCCTTCTCGTCGAACATTAGTGCCTGACCTCACAAATGCGCTTCTGGAAGAATGATCAAACATTCTCATAGACACACTCCTAAACCTTGTGGACAGCCTTCCCTGAAGAGTTGAATCTTGTAGCTGTAAAGGGTGGGCCAACTCAATATTGAACCCTACGAGCTAAGACTGGGATGCCATTAGAGTTCATGTGTGTGAAGGCAGGTGTCCCAATACTTTTGACAATATAGTGCCGTTCTATGATGTGGAGTGTGGAGGAACTCCAGTGTCCTGCACGGAGCTCTGACCTCCGCCCTACTCAATGGCTTTGAGTTGAATTAGAAAACTGATTTTGAGCCAGGTCTACTTACCCAACATCAGTACTTTACTTAACAAAAGCTCTTTTGGCTGAATGGGCACAAATTTCCACAGACACTTTCCAAAAATCCTGCGGAAAGCCCTCATAGAAGAGTGGAGCCTGTTAGAACCACAAAGGCAATTTTTTTGGAATAGGATGTCCTACAAGATCATATAGGTGTGATGGTCAGATGTTCACAAACTTTTGGCTATGCAGAATCTGGCTCCATGTAGACGTACTAGTAGATGACTGTTCAGTTAGGACCTACAGAGAAAAGCTGTAGCAGCACAGAGAAGGACAGCATAGCCATAGCGCCTGGACTAAGGTTAGTAATAAAGGGTATAGGTAGCCGGGGGGGGGGGGTGCTGTTAGGTTTAGGCTAGTCTTAAGAACAGTTATCTGTATGTGGGTGTTCTCATGTATCTAGGTCATGGTATAGCTAGTAGTAGTTAGTCACGTTCACCTGGACTTGTTCTGTAATGTTGAAGAGGTTTCGTAGCTTCTCCACTTCAGATCTTATGAGTGTAAGGAAAAAAACCCAGCATTTATATTCAAACAGATAGTACCGACTCCTAAATCCGATCACCATCTGCTATTCCACAATAATTGGAGGCATTGGTACTACCTGCTTTGATATAAATGCTGGTGTGTTTTCCTAACACTCATAAGATTTGAAGTGCCTTGGACAAGCTACAACACATCTTCGACATTACAAAACAAGTCCAGTTGACTACTTTTATCCTTTAAATTTAAATATTGATATTTAAAGTATAACTAAAGGTATTTTTTTTTGTTTTAGTTTTGGATAGAGTGGAGATTAGGACACCTGTTAGGTTTTTCATTGTTGCCCCCAGTGAGGAAAATTCACCCTCTCCATTTGTCCTGTTTACCGTTAAAATCAAAAGTGAAAGTAAAAGAAAATCTCAAATTTTGGGTTGTCCCCAGAACAGTGATAGGGAGACACTAGTTCTGGTGACCTGGGGGGCCCAATGGATTCCCTTAATTTTCTGGGCTTTCCTCTCCTTGTTTTAACTATGGGGCAAGAAGTGAAGGCAATTCTCATTAGAATATGTCTAATCAGATCACTGTCACCTCGTATCACTTTTGCTGTTTCCAGTAGGACGGGCTTGTCTGAGTGCTCACCGGCCGGTGCTCCAGACATACAGGCAACGCTGTATCCTGGCCTAGGCCGACAAGGCCCAGGCCTAGGGCAGCACTTTGCAGGGGGGCAGCACAGAAAGAGTCCCCGTCGTCTTGTGCTACACTGTTAGTGTAGCGCCAGTCTTATGGGGTGGACTGGGCTGAGAGGCAAATTAGTCTAGCGCCCCCGTAAAGCAGCCGCACTGCTTCCGGTATGCGAGCGGCCGGCATTCCGCAACCGTGGGGGGGGGGCACTTCTAATTTTGACTGTCCTATCATCCTGGACCACAGACCCTCCTCACTGTGCTATATTTTCTGCTGCAACATTGGCATGGTTATATCCTCTTAGTCCTCTCCATAAAATTATCAGAAATTTGTGCTTAAAGTAGAACTTTTCTCAACACTTTTTTTTTTTTCATCTTGGATAGAGTAAGGGAGGGTTATAGACCCTTTTAGTTTATTTTTTACCATCCCTGTCCCATTGCAGAGATTTCCCTTCACTTCCTGCCCCATAGCCAAACAGGAAGTGAAAGGAAATATATGCAAATTAAGGGAATACCCCCCCAGGCCCTCAGAACTAGCGTCTCCACTCGAAAATTTCAGGGTAGGTCTTAAACAGCAAGAGGTGTGGTCTTGACAGGAAGGGGTGGGTCTTATTTAAATTAGGGGGTATACGAGTTTAGTCAGGCCTAGGGCAGCACAAAACCTAAATACACTACTGCATACAGGCGCTTTTTCTACTGAACAAATGTGAGTGCAATAATGTGTTTTTAACATTTTAATAAAGTCTGAAGGTTTTACACTATCGGAGCCTTATATCTTTTACATGCCATGCTTATCTACTTGTGAGCTGGGGATGTCATGATGAGATCTGAAGTATAATGACCTCCATTGGGCGTGTTTGGAGACCACACTATTACCACCATTAATCCAGGTTTTGGCTGTATCCGTTATGCCCTGGAGGGCAGCTCCCAATATAGGCTTTCCCTGATCCTCTGTAGTGGGGGATCATGGGTCTCTGGTAAGCAGCAAACCTCTACTCTTTGGTGGTGGACTAGGCACTAGCTCTCCATATAATATCGAGGATTCCATACTCCATGGATGGACTTTTAGATTAATTCATCTTCCAATTGCATTTATCACGGGTGATACTGTCTCTCTATGTTTTTGGACTTATTAATGATTTGTTTTTCAATTGTTGATTGTACCCATTACTGTTCACTTTTGTTTTGGGGTTAAGACATTTTCCACTTTTTTGTTCACATCACACGTGATACACACATATAGGCACACCATTATATTAATGGGCCAGTATATGTGTGTGCTACTAACTTTTTCTAGCGCAATTCCACCTTTTTTTATTTTTCAAATATATGTCTGTTTTATGATTTTTATTCTCAGACTTTACTGTTACGTAGCAGAATCTGTTTCTTTAGTAGTTTGTCTTAGAAGAAATCAGGTTACTTTTGCAGGTTTGAGTGGACTTCTCAAACAAATGCCATGGTAACCATTACACAAGCTACAATAAGATATAGACTACAGCGCTAGCAAACACAACATTAATGAATATAATAAACAAAATACAAAGTGAATGTCCATATAAAGTGACTGATGTGCTCCAATCCAACAAAAAGGTCAAAGTGCTCCAGAATTTTCAAGGTGTGCCAAAACGCCCCCTTCTGTCTCCCCACTCACCGGATGGAATGGACCCCCAGCTTCTCAGTCTAGGGGTCACTACAGGCTTGTTAATGGTGGCCAGAGATAGCAGATTTAACATCAGATCATCAGGTAGATCTCCCTTGTTATGGATACTCAGCCAAAATAAAGGTACCCAAAATGAAAGGAAGGGACCATAGTGAAGTACCGTTTGGCAAAGAATTTATTGCGCATAAAAAAATGGATGCTTACAAGAAGCAAGATAAAACCAGGCATAAAAATCAGAGAGCTGAGAGTACAAAAACGCCGTTCATGGTGTGCGTTCCACCGAAACCGGAAGTGACGTCAGGAGAACTAGGAACCGGAAATTACGTAATTACGAAATTACGAAATTTGACGTAATTTCCGGTTCCTAGTTCTTTTGACACCACTTCCGGGACACAGTGGGGACACAAGAGGGGGTGTTTTGGTACACCTTGAAAATTCTGGAGCACTTTGCACTTTTTTGGATTGGAGCACATAAGTCACTTTATATGGACATTCGCTTTGTATTTTGTTTAATATTTTCATTAATGTTGTGTTTGCTAGCGCTTTAGTCTATATCTCATTGTATTTTGTCAAGTGAATAGCACTTTTTGTGCAGAGCAGCTGCACCTGATATTTTATTTTCATCTCATTGTCATATTTGTCATACCATTAGCGCGAGTTGATATATTTAATATATATCTGTTCACAATTACACAAGCTGTCCTCACACGATGGGAACTAAGATACCATTGTTGTATGTTGGGCTATGTAAGTGAAATCAACAAGTCAAGTTAATCAATGGTTACCAATAGCTTGACCTTCTGACATATATGACCTACGGCATGTATGATACAACAGTGTGATCTAGAGGTCGAATTGGAAAATGCTTCTCCCATTGAAACACAGTATTGCAAAAGGGGCCACACCCATGTGGGAATGGTAAAACTTTTCAAATAAAAAGCCAAAAACAGAGACTGAAAGGGGTACTCTATAATGACTTAAAGCGGAGTTCCACCCAAAAATGGAACTTCCGCTTTTCCGGTTCCTCCCCCCCTCCGGTGTCACATTTGGCACCTTTCAGGGGGGAGCAGATACCGGTCTACTACAGGTATTTTGCTCCCACTAGATACCCAAGCCACCCGCGGTTATCTACGCCACTTCCCGTCCCCCCCCCCCATGCTGTATTCTGGGTGACACACGGGTCCCAGGAAACAGCAGGGACCAGTGGGATAGCACAGCGTGAGTCGCGCATGCGCAGTAGGGAACCAGGAAGTAAAGCAGCAAGGCTTTATTTCCTGTTTACCTTACCGAGGATGGTGGCGGCAGCACCCGACAGCCGAGGGATAGATCGGCTTCGGGTGCCGACATCGCGGGCGCCCTGGACAGGTAAGTGTGCATATTTTAAGTCAGCAGCTGCAGTATTTGTAGCTGCTGACATTTAAAAAAAAAACTGCTGAACTCCGCTTAAAACACCAAGGAAGGTCTGTACAGTCGGGAGAAGCTATACCTGAAGACACTTTACTTGATCTCTATCAACTGCTTAAAGATTAAGCCTGGGATCCTCGCCTACGCAGATCGTGAATCCCCTGTGACCTGAGTTAAGTAACTTTTCAGCAAATTTCTACTGTTTACAGACCATAGTTTCTGTTTATTTGCTAGGAAGTAGGTAACATTTTGTTTGTTGTATGTACAGTATATCTACCAGTCTTGTATTGTATTCCTAAAAAATTTGTAATCGTTTTGTATGTACAGCATTTTTTATTTGGTAAAAGCACATTAATATACTGCAGAGGTCTAAGCTTCCTTGCTTTATTGTAACGTGTACTAGACGCCTGTCCATTTCCGTCCCATCCGAACCGATCCACCAGACGGATAGGGAATAGGTCCCCCCATCCGTCTGTTTTTGGGGGACAGGATCGGATTTCGGTGGGTGTCATAAAAGCCACCACTCCATAGAAAAGACTGGAGGGTCCGATCAGGTCCGCCAGAAAAACTGATAGGTGGACCCGATCAGATCGCCCCCGTGTGAAAGGGGCCTAAGGGAAAGAAACAAGTAGTGGGAGATGAAATGGTTAAGAAGATTAAACAACTGACGCCCTTTCTCTTGCTTACTGCCGGTAACTTTACCTAACTTACCATTAGCTTCTCAGGAGGACACCAATGTCTCCAACCTCATCAAGGAAATCTCTTCAACCTTTTGATAGATTGTAGAAAACAGTTAAATTTTTCCTTCCTAGGATGTGATACAAGCTAACAGTACAGATCTGTATATCTCTGGTATATACCAGTTTGACCTCAAAGTGATGCAGAGAAGTCTTTCCAGTGCTGCAAGCAGATATCAGTCACAGCGTGTTCAATCCATCCTTCCCTGCGCTGCAGCCACCAGAACGGCCCCAAGTGAGTTCCTAAGTTCCATCGCCCAGAAAAATCTCCACTTCAGGCTGTCATTTTCCCGAGGACGATTTTCTGTCTCGTTGCATAATGTTCAAGGTTTATCCCGCAGGCAAGGGAAAGAGAAAATGCATTTCCTAGAATAACCTGTCTTACGTACTTGAGGTTAGCTGTCTTTATCTATAACCTCAAAAGAGGAAAATGTGCTGGTCACACCAGTGCCATTAAAGATTATATAACCTAACTTTGGTGTTTATAATGCAATGCTGAGTGCCACTTTGTAATTCAGAAAAAAAAAAAATAAGCAAGGCTATAATGGTGGCAAGGACCAGGATATGTAGCGCAAGAGTGTAATTTAAAGTGGTTCTAGCATCAGATATATTTTTTATGCTAAGTGCCTGCATGCCAAGTAATGTGTAAATGTAACACTTCTTGGTATTTATTACTGTACCTCTCCCAGAGATTACAGTACTCTCCTTGACAATGTCTTCATCTGCTTTTCTTGGTGTGTTGTGCTTCGGTGCATCGCGGTGTGTTGTGCTGTTGCGTGGTGACATGCAGTGCCTACCTGTGCACTGCAATAAAACCCAACATGTCTGCATTGTACTGCAGCTCACTACACTGCACCTGCAGTGTGAGAGGGCACCTAGAAAACAATTGCTTGCCTGCCAACTGGGGGCGTGGCGGCGGTTTTGCCACCCCCCCCCAAAAAAAATGGAGCACCAGCTACCACTGTTCGCAGAACAAATAAGGGCGCATGTAGGCAGGTGCAGTTAGCCATTTTGTCATTAGGTGGCTAATGCCGCGTACACACGAGCGGACTTTTCAGTATCAAAGGTTCGACGGTCTTTCCGACGGACTTTCAACGGAATTACGACGGACTTTCGAATGACCGGACTTGCCCACACACTAAAGTCCGTTCAAAAGTCCGTTGGTTTGAATGTGATGACTTAGGAAGGGACTAGAATGAGGAAGTTCACAGCCAGTAGCCAATAGCTGCCCTTGCGTCCTTTTTTGTCCATTGGACTAGCATACAGATGAACGGATTTTCCGACCGGACTCAAGTCCGTTGGAAAGATTTGAAACATGTTCCAAATCTAAAGTCCATCTGATTTTCGACAGAAAAAGTCCGCTGAAGGTCCGATGAAGCCCACACACGGTCGGATTGTCCGACGGATTAGTTCTGTCAGACCAGTCTGGTCTAAAAGTCCGGTCTAAAAGTCCGGTCGTTTGTACACGGCTTAAGGGGTAGCTAAACACCAAAAGCATTAAATCACTCACACATGGAACTGTAACCATGCACCTGTCACAAGTCAATCATTGCTGCAAGCGGCAGAGGTGAGATCCAGCAGAGAGCAGCAAAAGATCCCAGCCGTGAAGTGACAGCCAGCAGCCTAGTCAATGACCTGCTAGAGGAGGACATCTAGCAGTGTCCACAGTGTATACAGTAGCCTCGGAGATGTACTAATATGTGGGAGAATTAGTAGGCAATGCATTTCAGGGAGCAACACACTGCCTAGCCATTCCGCCCTTCAGTCTTTACCCTGCTGGTGTCTTGGTGTTTGCAAGAACAGGCTATGTGCCTGGTTTTGAGGGCTCAGAGCTGGAGCCGAGTCCAAAGGGTATCGCCCCTTGCTTTGACAAGGCAGGCCATATGTGCCTAGGCAGATATTTACTGCTAAAGTCATCACTGGAATAGCGTTACATCCCAACCTCTTGTTTTATAGGGCTATTTGCACGAAAAGAAGTTCTGTGTGATGCTTCTCGATGTCTGAGACGCACCCAGTGACTGTTTCCAAGTAAAACATTGAAAACTGCGTTAAAGTGTGGATCTACATTTCTTCATAGATGAAAGATTATATAAATGATAGACCTTTGGGGCAAATGAACATCAGGATAATACATGTAAGTGTAGCACCCTGTAGTTTAGGCAGGGAGCTCCTCACAAATTTACTTGCCAGGAGTAGTTATCCTGGTTGATTGATAGAGATCTATTGATTTCTCCCTAAGTTTGGCCTTGTTGCACTTTTCTCTTCTACCACTAGGTGGCTGGGTACTTGGTGGTACCAGATATGAGAAGGGCAACCCAAGGTCAGGTTATGGGTATGTGGGGTATGTCAGCCAATGGGCAGGGGTTTTCTTGAATGCCTTGGCCTGCTGGGAGAACCTATATAATCGGGTGGAGTCAGGTGATCCATGTTCTGTGCCACCTGGGCAGCTGTCTGGGTGGATGTGTGTCATATTGCCCAGGATGCTAGGCCGGAGATTGGGCCTATCCTGGGCACATCTGGCTGCTAGGCTGTCTGAGGGCCTATCCAGAAACAAGAGAGCAGTGCAGGGTTGGGATTGCGGCTTGCAGTCCAACCAAAAGTGACAGTTCTGCTGGTCGGAGAACCTGTCGTAGTCGGAGGTAGAGGGGAAGCTGTCGCCAGTAAGGGACTATCCACCTTATTACCAGGGACCACAGTGAGTAACTGAAGGAATCACATATGTATATGTGATTTTGTGCAGCCAGCCCACACTATAGCAGTAAAGCTACAGTGCACGGTTGGCAAACTGATGTATTGCTTTTTTTTGCAATTTAGGGTGGTTTGTTGAGCCCATAGTCCGGGTGGGCGGGGGGTTACTATAATGTTAATTTTTTTGTACCAAGAACTCCATGCTCCATGTTTCCCAGGTACTGCTACAGTGTACAAGGTAAGGTGCTAGAACCAGATTATATCTCTGTCAGCTTTCAGTTTGGTCCTTCACCGTGCCAGACTAGCAGCCCATGGTACAGTAGATTCAAGGTTTGATGAAAACAACCCTCTCATGGTATCATGCTTACCTTTTCAGGACTGTGGTTTCTTCCTCCAACCAGTAACTTAAGAGGATGTAACCATATTGTGCAGTAGGGGACATTGTCAACTGGTGCTCCTGGATGTATCAAATAATGAAGGGACTGCAGAAGATCGCAGCACTGAAACAGAAGGGAGGTAGGAGACACAGGCCATTGGAGAACTAAGTATATCTATTCTCATGCAAGCATGCAAGAGGAAATCCCTTGAAAGCTCACCCTTCAGATTGGAGGATGACAAATTCTCTTTAAAGCAAATCTGCATTGAAGAAAGCACGAAGCTCCGATTCACAACGGAGCCTTTTTTTGCAGTGTGTTTTTCCTATGCCTGACTACTCTCAGCATCCAGAATTCTATTGTTTGTAATTATTCCTGTTCACATTTCAGTGCTCAATCGCTTGTGTGCTGAACACCCTATGCACTAAGATTGAGGAGATTTCCCTGTTACTGTGATGCTCCTCTGTCCCTCTTTCCTCCTCATGTGTCCCTCATTTTGGTCTGTTCTACAGCCGTGGCAAAATGTTTTAAGAATGACACAAATAATAATTTTCACAAAGTCTGCTGCTTCAGTGTTTTTAGATCTTTTTTTCAGGTTTTAATATGGTATAATTACAAGCATTTGATAAGTGTCAAAGGCAAAAATTGACAATTACATGAAGTTTATGCAAAAAGTCAATATTTGTAGTGATGACACTTCTTTTTCAAGACCTCTGCAATCCCCCCTGGCATGCTGTCAATTATCTTCTGGGCCACATCCTGACCGATGGCAGCCCGATCCTGAATAATCAATCATCTGTGTTTTCAGAATTTGTGGGTTTTTTTGTTCACCCATCTCTTGAGGAATGACCACAAGTTCTCAATTGGATTAAGGTCTGGGGAGTTTTCTGGCCATGGACCCAAAATTGAAATGTTTTGTTTCCCAAGCCACTTTGTTATCACATTTGCCTTATGGAATGTTGCTCCATCATGCTGGAAAAGGCATTGTTCATCACCAAACTGTTCTTGGATGGTTGGGAAAAGTTGCTCTCAGAGGATGTTTCTGTACCATTCTTTATTCATAGTTGTGTTCTTAGGCAAAATTGTAAGTGAGGCCCTTGGCTGAGAAGTAACCCCACACATGAATGGTCTCAGGATGCTTTACGGTTGGCATGACACAGGACTGATGGTGGAGCTCACCTTTTCTTCTCTGGACAAGGTTTTTTCCAGATGGCTCAAACAATCGGAAAAGGGATTCATCAGAGAAAATGACTTTACCCCGGTCCTCAGCAGTCCAAACCTGTACCTTTTGCAGAATATCAGTCTTTCCATGATGTTTTTCCTGGAGAGAAGTGGCTTCTTTGCTGCCTTTCTTGACACCAGGCCATCCTCCAAAAGTCTTCTCCTCACTGCGCGTGCCGATGCACTCACACCTGCCTTCTGCCATTCCTGAGCAAGCTCTCCACTGGTGGTGACCCGATCCCGCAGCTGAATCAACTATAGGAGACAGTCTTGGCACTTGCTGGACTTTCTTGGGCGCCCTGAAGCCATCTTCACAAATAGAGTGGAGATATTTTTTTTATGGGATCAAGTTAATTTTCATGACAAAGAGGGACAATTCACTTGAACATTTTTCATGACATTTGGGAGTATATGCAAACTGCCATCATAAAAACTGAGGCAGCAGACTTTGTCAAAATGAATTGTGTCATTCTCAAAACTTTTGGCCACGGCAGTATATAGTAGTTAGTATATAAAATGCAATTTTTATCTTTCAAATAGTGTTTCCCAGTGCTAAACTTTTCATCTCATTTAGGGATGAGCTGAACACCCCCCGGTTTGGTTCACACCAGAACCTGCGAACGGACCGAAAATTCGCATGAACATTAGAACCCCATTGATGTCTATGGGACTCGAATATTCAAAATCAAAAGTGCTCATTTTAAAGGCTAATTTTCATGGCATTGTCCTAAAAAGGGTTTGGGGACCCGGGTCCTGCCCCAGGGGACATGTATCAATGCAAAAAAAACTTTTAAAAATGTCCCTTTTTATCGGGAGCAGTGATTTTAATGATGCTTGAAGTAAAAGAAAAAAAGAAGTGAAATATTACTTTAAATATCGTACCTGGGGGTGTCTATAGTATGCCTGTAAAGTGGCGCACGTTTCCCGTTCTTAGAACAGTCCCTGCACAAAATGACATTTTTAAAGGAAAAAAAGTCATTTAAAACTGCTTGCGGCTTTAATGTAATGTTGGGTCCTGGCAATATGAATGATCAGTGAGACAAACGGCATGGGTACCCTCCAGTCCATTACCAGGCCCTTTGGGTCCTGTATGGATATTACCCTATATACCCCAGGCCCTATATACTCTGAACAGCAGTATACAGGCGGTGCAAACAAGACAGGGACTGTAGGATTGTTGTTAAGTAGAATCTGTTTGTAATTTTGAACTGGTATATTTTTAAAGTGTAGCTCCAGCCAAAAAATCTGTTTTTAAGCTTTTTGGAAAACATAGGGAAGGGTTATCACCCCTGTGACATTTGTTTTGCTGTCTGTGCTCCTCTTCAGAAGATTTCACCTCACTTTTTGTCCCAATGACAAATGTTTTTTGAAAATTTGGGGTTTTTAGTGAAACAAGGATTGGTGATAAAGCAACAGTGGAAAGGAAAAGTTTTTCCCATATTGACTCCTACAGGAGAGAATTTCCCTTCCTAGGGGTAGATTTCATCTCACTTCCTGGTGTCTCCTTCCGTTTGCAAGTAGGAGTCGTTTGTAAGTTGGATGTTTGAAAGTAGGGGCCTGCCCTATATACTCAGCAGAAATTTGGGCCTTAGGTGTTGTTGTGGCCGCAACACTGTAAGCCCTTACAGGGCCCTGCTGTGAAATATTAGATCAAGAATTGTAATTACATGCCCCTGTTGAACAGGGGCTGAAAAATTGGGCCTTTTTTTTGGTGGTGGTGGTGTTGGTGCTGGTGGCACAACACTGTAAGTCCTCACAGTTAATCTTGGTGGGCGCAGAAACGGGCCCTGCTGTGAAATATTAGATCAAGAATTCTAATTACATGTCCCTGTTGAACAGGGGCTGAAAAATTCGACCTTAGGCACTGGTGCTGGTGCCACAACACTGCAACCCCTCACAGATACTCTAGTTGGAACGCAGGAATGAGCCCTGCTGCAAAGTATTGCATCAAAAATTGTAATTACACGCCCCTGTTAAACAGGGGCTGAAAAATTGGGCCTTAGGCACTGGTGCTGGTGCCACAACACTGCAACCCCTCACAGATACTCTAGTTGGAGCGCAGGAACTAGCCCTGCTGCAAAGAATTGCATCAAAAATTGTAATTACATGCCCTTGTTAAACAGGGCTTCAAAATCGGGCCTTAGGCACTGGTGGCGGCGCCCAGAACCAAAAATGTTCTTACAAGTTATCAGCATGATCATTGAGGAGGAAGAGGATAATTACTCAGCATAACAGGATAGTCACTCAGCATCAGCATAGGCAGTCTTTGAAGGGATCTGACATTTCAAAAAAAATTATTCGGTTACATCAGCATCAGGTGCTTGGTAGCTGGTGGTGATCCAAGACTGATTCATTTTTATGAAGGTCAGTCGATCGACCTAGTCGGTTGACAGACGCACCCTGTGATCAGTTACAAAGCCTCCAGCAGCACTGAATGTGCGTTCCGAAAGAACGCTGGATGCAGGACAGGCCAGTAGCTCAATTGCATACTGTGCAAGCTCTGGCCAGTGATCCATCCTCAAGACCCAGTAACCCAGAGGATTTTCGGTGAGAAAGGTGTCCAAGTCAGATCTTGCCCCTAGGTATTCCTGCACCATGTAAAACAGACGCTGGCGATGGTTGCTGGAACCGATCATACCTTGGGGCTGCAGACTAAAAATTTGTCTGAACGCATCGGTCAGACGGCCACCTTCTCCACCGCTTCTTCTTTGACAGAGCGAAGCCTCAGCAACACGTTGTCCAGAAACAGGGGTTTGTAACCTCCCAGTCTCTGGGAACGCGTTGCACAGACCTTTCTGCAAGGCCTCCTGAAGATGTTTCATCCTCTGCTTCCTCTGCGATGGCAAGATAAGGTCTGCAACCTTACCCTTGTAACGTGGCTCAAGGAGGGTTGCCAGCCAGTATTGGTCCTTCTCCTTGATACCACGAATACGAGGATCCTAAAGCAGGCTTTGCAGGATCAGGGAGGCCATGCAGCGTAGGTTTGCTGAGGCATTCGGTCCGGAGTCCTCTGGGTCACTAAGGACGACATGGTCCGCAGCCACCTCCTCCCAGCCACGTACAAGTCCATGTGTTTCTTGGGACTGATCCCTTAAAGACTGCTGCTGATGCTGAGTGCCAGGCTCCACCTCCATACTGACACAATCTTCCTACTCTTCCTCCTCCTCCTCCTCCTCCTTGTCCTCTTCCTGTGTGATCGGCGGGCATGCAGGAACACTGTCTGGATAAAGGGGGCCTTGACAGCTAAGGAAGTCCTCCTCTTCCTGCCTCTATTCTGCCTCAAGTGCCCTGTCCATTATTCCATGCAGCGTGTGCTCCAACAGGTGGACAAGGGGGACAGTGTCACTGATGCATGCACTGTCACTGCTCACCATCCTCAAATGGTGACAGGACAGTGAATGCATCCCTGATCATGGCCCACTGGCGTGAGGAAAAAAAAACAAGCTCCCCTGACCCTGTCCTGGTGCCATAGTCGCACAGGTACTCATTGATGGCCCTCTGCTGCGTGTGCAGCTGCTGCAGCATGGCCAACGTTGAGTTCCAGCTGGTGGGCATGTCACAGATTAGGCGGTTCTTGGGCAGGTTAAACTCCTTTTGGAGGTCTGCCAGCCGAGCACTGGTATTATATGACTGGCGGAAATGCACACAGACTTTCCTGGCCTGCCTCAGGACATCCTGTAAGCCCGGGTACCTGCCCAAGAACCGCTGCACCACCAAGTTAAGAACGTGAGCCAAACAGGGCACATGGGTCAGTTGTCCCTGTCGGAGGGTGGAGAGGAGGTTGGTGCCATTGTCGCAAACCACCATTCCTGCCTTAAGTTGGCGTGGTGTCAACCACCTCTGAACCTGCCCCTGCAGAGCTGACAGAACCTCTGCCCCAGTGTGGCTCCTGTCCCCCAAGCACACCAGCGCAAGCACCGCATGGCATCTTTTGGCCTGCTTACTTGTGTAGCCCCTACAGAGCACTGCTGGTTCCGAGGACAAAGCACAGGAAGAGGCCATGGAGGAAGAAGAAGAGGAGGGGGTGGAGGAGAGAGGTGTGTCACAATCATTAGTAGTGGCATTTTGGAGGTGTGGTGGCGGAACAACCTCCAACACTACTGCACCTTGTCCTGCATCCTTCCCAGCTGCCAGCAGAGTGACCCAATGCGCCGTGAAACTTAGGTAACGTCCCTGTCCATGCCTGCTGGACCATGAGTCAGCGGTAATATGCACCTTACCTCTGACGCCCTGTCCAGCGAGGCCAAGACATTGCCTTCCACATGCCGTTAGAGAGCCTTCCGTGAGAAAAAGTGGTGTTTGGGTACCTGCCACTGAGGAACCACACATTCCACAAACTCACGGAAGGGGGCAGAGTCTACCAACTGAAAAGGTAGCAGTTGAAGTGCTAGCAATTTTGCCAAGCTAGCATTCAACCGCTGGGCATGTGGATGGCTGGGAGCGAACTTCTTTCGGCGGTGCAGCAGCTGGGGCAGCGAAATTTGCCTGGTAAAATCTGACGTCGGTTTACAGAAAGCAGATTTCCCACAAGTACTTGGCTGTGACACACCTAATTCTACACCTTCATTCCTCTCAGTGCAGGTCTCAGAGAGGACTGAAGGTATAGTGGGGTTGGAGATCTCAGCTGATGAGGAGCAAGGAGAGGTCCTATTTGTTCTTTGGTGTGGGTCTTTTAGATACGCTTGCCAACGAACTGCATGGCAGGTCAACATATGTCTGGTCAAGCATGTGGTGCCCAAGCGGGAGATGTTTTGGCCACGCGAGATACGCTTGAGACATATGTTGCAAATAGCAGCGGTGCGATCTGATGCACTCGTCTCAAAAAAAGCCCACACCAAAGAACTTTTAGAATAACGCGCAGAGACAGCAGCGCCCTGCACATGCGGAGCTTTGGGGTGTGATGCAGTCAGTGTGCTGCCCTTAGGCTGGCCCCTGGAGGGCATCCTGCCTCGTTGGTGATGTGCCTCCTCCTCCTCCTCCTCACTCCTATCAGGCACCCACGTTGAGTCAGTGACCTCATCATCCCCTCCCTCCTCATCACTGGAGCAAACCTGGCAGTATGCTGCAGCAGGGGGAGCATGACTGCCAGATTGCTGTCCTTCTTGGGCACCCCCTCTGTCCGTGCTCACGTTACTGCCTTCATCTAGCTCAGTATCATCATCAGAGCCTTCTAAAAACTGGGCATCCTCCTGGAGCATGTACCCAACACTGTGGTCAAAGAGTTCGAGGGACTCCTCAGGAGGACATGGTGGGGCTAGGGAAGGAGTAACTGATGTCGTTGAGCCGAGGGAAGAGGCCGCGTTGGCAGCTTCTTTGCCAGACAAAGTACCCTGAGCATTAGTGAGATAGGATGAGGAGGATGAGGACGGCTTGGTCAGCCACTCGACCAAGTCTTCCGCATGTTGCGGCTCAACACGGCCCGCTGCCGAAAAAAAGGCCAAGCGTGTCCCACGGCCACGTGCTGATGAGGATGCACCGTCTCCACGATCAGCACTGTTGCCTCTAGACACAGAGCCTGCTTGCCCTCTTTTATTGGCTTATGACTGTCTGCCTCTCCTTGTTGGCCTTCCAGACATACTAATGGCCTGTAGCTGCACTAAGCTGGGATATATATATATATATATATATATATATATATATATATATATATATATACTGATACTGCAGCTAGCAAAATCAACTGCCTGCCTGTAGTATGAGAACACCACCAACCTTCTACAGGTAGCTTTAGCGGAACACTGTGCAGAGGTCGCACTACACTAACGTGTAAATAATTTAGCTGCCTGCGGTAGTGATAGGATCAGGAAAACACCACCAACCTTCTACAGGTAGCTTTAGCTGAACACTGTGCAGAGGTCGCAAAAAACTAACTTGTAGCTTATTTAGCTGCCTGTGGTAGTGATAGGATCAGGAAAACACCACCAACCTTCTACAGGTAGCTTTAGCCGGACACTGTGCAGAGCTTGCAAAAAACTAACTTGTAGCTTATTTAGCTGCCTGTGGTTGTGAAAGGATCAGGAAAACACCACCAACCTTCTACAGGTAGCTTTAGCTGAACACTGTGCAGAGCTCGCAAAAAACTAACTTGTAGTTTTAGCTGAACACTGTGAGGAGGACGCACTACACTAACTTGTAGCTTATTTAGCTGCCTGCGGTAGTGATAGGATCAGGAAAACACCACCAACCTTCTACAGGTAGCTTTAGCTGAACACTGTGCAGAGCTCGCACTACACTAACTTGTAGTTTTAGCTGAACACTGTGAGGAGGACGCACTACACTAACTTGTAGCTTTAGCTGAACACTGTTCAGAGGACGTACTACACTAACTTGTAGCTTTAGCTGGACACTGTGCACTACACTAACTTGTAGCTTTAGCTGAACACTGTGAGGAGGACGCACTACACTAACTTGTAGCTTTAGCTGAACACTGTGCAGAGGTTCCACTACACTAACTTGTAGTTTTAGCTGAACACTGTAAGGAGGACGCACTATACTAACTTGTAGTTTTAGCTGAACACTGTGCAGAGGTCGCACTACACTAACTTGTAGTTTTAGCTGAACACTGTGAGGAGGATGCACTACACTAACTTGTAGCTTATTTAGCTGCTTACGGTAGTGATAGGATCAGGAAAACACCACCAACCTTCTACAGGTAGCTTTAGCTGAACACTGTGCAGAGCTTGGAAAAAACTAACTTGTAGCTTATTTAGCTGCCTGCGGTAGTGATAGGATCAGGAAAACACCACCAACCTTCTACAGGTAGCTTTAGCTGAACACTGTGCAGAGCTCGCAAAAAACTAACTTGTAGTTTTAGCTGAACACTGTGAGGAAGATGCACTACACTAACTTGAAGCTTATTTAGCTGCCTGTGGTAGTGATAGGATCAGGAAAACACCACCAACCTTCTACAGATAGCTTTAGCTGAACACTGTGCAGAGCTCGCAAAAAACTAACCTGTAGCTTTTTTAGCTGCCTGCGGTAGTGATAGGATCAGGAAAACACCACCAGCCTTCTACAGGTAGCTTTAGCTGAACACTGTGCAGAGCTCGCACTACACTAACTTGTAGTTTTAGCAGAACACTGTGAGGAGGACACACTACACTAACTTGTAGCTTTATCTGAACACTGTGCAGAGGTCGCGCTACACTAACTTGTAGTTTTAGCTAAACACTGTGAAGCGGACGCACTACACTAACTTGTAGCTTTAGCTGAACACTGTGCAGAGGTCACACTACACTAACTTGTAGTTTTAGCAGAACACTGTGAGGAGGACACACTACACTAACTTGTAGCTTTATCTGAACACTGTGAGGAGGACGCACTACACTAACTTGTAGCTTTAGCTGAACACTGTGAGGAGGACGCACTACCGTAACTTGTAGCTTTAGCTGAACACTGTGCACTACACTAACTTGTAGCTTTAGCTGAACACTGTTCAGAGGACGCACTACACTACTTTGTAGCTTTAGCTGAACACTGTGCAGAGGTCTCACTAAACTAACTTGTAGCTTTAACTGAACACTGTGAGGAGGATGCACTACACTAACTGTAAATAGTCTAGCTGCCTGACTGTGTTACTAATAGGATCAAAAGAACACCAGCAATTTTCTTCAGGTAGCTGTAAATACTGTAACAACACAAGCCTGCCTGTCAGTAGCAAGATAACAGGAACGGATCTAGCTAAACTGAATACAGTGTATATATATATATATATATATATATATATATATATATATATATACATACACACACAACACCTGGGATGCATATATATACACAATACACTGTAAGTGCAGCTAACTCACTGACTGTCCTGCCCAATCTATCTAACTTAAATCAAATGACACTGTCTTTCTGTCTTTCTATCTCTCTCTCAACGCCGGAACACACACTACACAGGGCCGCCGTGGAGGCGGCCTTAAATAGTGTGGGGCGTGTACTAATTCCCCTAAACCATAATTGGCCAAAGCCTCCTTGGCTTTGGCCAATTACGGCTCTCTGTTCAGACGGCGGTGTGATTGGCCAAGCATGCGGGTCATAGTGCATGCTTGGCCAATCATCAGCCAGCAATGCACTGCGATGCCGCAGTGAATTATGGGCCGTGATGCGCCACACGAATTTGGCACGAACAGCCCATATCGTTCGCAATTCGGCGAACAGACGATGTTCGAGTCGAACATGGGTTCGACTCGAACACGAAGCTCATCCCAAATCTCATTTCTAAATTGCTGCATTTGTAAATTTCAAAAGCCAGTATAAAGGAATAGTAGTGGTAAAAAAAAAACATTTTTGGGTTAAACCAATCTTTTTTTTTTTTTGTATAAAAGTGGGTGTGTCCTATGCCTACATACTTTTGCTAATAGAAAAATGTTTTACTACATAGATAATTGTAAAACAATTTGTAAAATTTAGGTCATATCGACCCAATGGTCAAGGTACAAAAGTGTGATTGCCTCCACGTTTCACCACAAACGTGGCTTCTTCTGGAGCTTTTGTAGAACCTTGTTACCTAATATTTGCCACTGAAACAGAAAAATATAAAAATCAGTTTTGTATCTTTAATAATTGACAATACATTCATATAGGGACCCAGTAGTGGTACCAAATAATACATTTACATTAATAACATCACATTGAGGTTATCTGATGGATACACTCTCACCCTTTCATAATGGTGTTAGTTCCAAATGATCCTCTGGACCCATCAAAAGGTTTTATGGGGAACGTCCTCAATTTTGTGCTCTTTGGGTATATATTGTATATATTGGGTATATATAGAGTAATCTATTTAGTGCAAGACTGATAGGAAGGCTGGAGTTCAGCTCATTCCTAAATTGGCTAATGGCCACAAGGCCGGAGTGAGGAGGCAGCATGTGGCCCAAAAAACCCAAATTTGTTATGCTTGCTCCAACCCTCCCTCACTCTATCCAGAACAACTGTATGGAGTTAGGCATTCATTTTTTTTTTCATCTTCCAAGATACTGTATTGACTATATTTATACTGCTTTTGCTATATCTCACTGCACACTTATCCATTGCTTGGCTGCAGTAAGTCAGAAAGATCTTTTTCGTCAATAAAGAAAGACCTGGCTTGTGTGTTGATCCCTGCCCACCCCCTCCTACATGTACATTGATGAAGCATCTTACACCACCATGGTCCCTTCAGAAACAAATTTTCAAAGATATAACAACATCACAGCATGTCACCGTATGGAGCTCTCCTGTCAGTTTTTAGATGGAAAATACAATCAACTGGAACAAGGTCTTAAAGAAAAGAGGCCGTCCATGCTGTCCACTGTACAGCGGTAAATGGATAAAGCCGTATTTTCAATCCCGTCATAACACAGAATATTGACTGGAAAAATCCACCATGAGCTGTATCATAGAGAAGTAAAGTGCAATAAAATGTGAGCTTATTTAAAGCTTAACTTCGAGCATACAGCTTGAATACTTATACCGGAGACCCTGAATGTCTCATAAAGAGAACCCGTTACCTATATTCTATCACATAGGGGACCAATAGCCCCCCTATGTGATAGCAATCAAGTCAATCAATAAAAAAAAAATAATACACCTGACTCTAATCCTACAAAATCCCTGACGTTGTGCAAGTGTACAAAGTGTGCAAATGTAAAATTTTTTTTTTTTTTAATCCAAAGCCCTTAAGGCCCATACACACGATCGGATTTTCTGACGGGAAATGTTCGATGTCAGGCTGTTGGCAGAAAATCCGACCGTGTGTACGCTCCATCGGACAATTGTTGTCAGACTTTCAAATGTTGGCTAGCATGTCTTCAAAATTTTCCGCCAACAAATGTCTGTTGTCGGACTTTCCGATCGTGTGTACACAAGTCCGTCGAACAAAAGTCCAAAGTACAAACACGCATGCTCGGAAGCAGAAACGAGCCAGAAGCGGTCGGTCTTGAAAACTAGCGTTCGTAATGGAGAATTAACATTGGTGACGCGGCAAATTATGAAATCTCGAAATGCAGCGCACAATTCTCTTTCTCTTTAATGGGATAATAATGAAGCAAAAATAAAACAAATAAAATTAGACATGCTATCTGCCAATAGAACTTAACCAAAAAGTGCATTCTATGCATCCAAAAATATAGAAAATATAACAAATCAAATCATTATTCAACCAAAAAAATAATGTCAAAGCAATAACTCCAAGGCTAATAATAAATAACACATTATCTCCTCCGATTATGCAACATGGCTGGTTGACGAACGGCCGTTCAGAAACGAACTGAAAAGCGCAAACTAAAAATCACGAAATGAAAAGTGCGAAATGAAAAGCACGAATCAACACTAACCAAACTTCTACTAACACGAAATTAGCAGAAGGAGCCAAAAGGGTGGCACAAAAGAGCTGAAAAACCACATAGTACGTCACTACGTTCATAATTGTTGGCCAACAATTGTGTTTCCGTGTGTATGCAAGACAAGTTTGGGCCAATGCCCTTCGGACAAAATTCCACGGTTTTGTTGGCGGAAAGTCCGATTGTGCGTACGGGGCATAACAGTTTTCTTTATAGAGTGGATAGATCCATGATATTTTGCAGAACAT
Organism: Aquarana catesbeiana; assembly: GCF_042186555.1. NCBI lineage: Eukaryota > Metazoa > Chordata > Amphibia > Anura > Ranidae > Aquarana > Aquarana catesbeiana. The sequence continues at coordinate 46,247,933 of NC_133325.1, forward strand.
AAGGGGCACCTTCTGCTAGCAAAGAGGAAGGGAATGCATTGGATTAATGTAGCTGTACACGGGTCATTTAATCACTAGCCTACCGCCCACCGTCATATGACGGCGGGACGGTAAGCCTCTTGTTCTGGGAGGACGTCATATGACGTGAGCCCGTTTAAACAGGGCATGCGCGCAATCGTGAGCGCGCAGCCCTGTACTGTCGGTGGCGGCGTGTCACCGAGACACCGCTCGTCACCGACAGGGGTGAACAGCCACTGGGCATGGCTGTTTACCACATGATCGGCTGTGATGAAGTCACGGCCGATCACTAATGGTACATCCCCGCATTGCACGGCGCATGCGCGCGATAATGACGATAGTGCACAGCCATTGGCCAGGGCTGTGTACCATGTGATCGGCTGTGATCCATTCACAGCCGATCATTAACTGTAAACAAAGAGCTGTCACTAGCTGTTACTAGCCCTTCTCTCCTCGCACACCGTTTCCAGTGTGAGGAGAGAAGAGCCAGGAGCAGTGAGTTACAGATCTTTGTATTGTAGTGTCTGCACCAACACCACACCTGTCCCATCGCCCCCCCCCCCCCAATTGTCATCTGTCACCCAACTGTCACCCCATAAAAGAGCACCTGTCACATAAGAGACTGCCATCAGTGACCATCAGCGGTGCAACCGTCACCCATCACTGACCTGCCCTGTCACCCGTCACCCACCAGTGACTGTGCCCTGTCACCCGTCACCCATCAGTGACCTGCCCTGTCACCCATTACCCACCAGTGACCGTGCCCTGTCACCCGTCACCCATCAGTGACCATCAGCGGTGCACCCGTCGCCTGTCAGTGACCGTCGCCTGTCAACAATCTGTGACTATCACCTGTCACCGTCCGTGGCCTGTCACCCATCAGTGACCTTGCCCTGTCACCCGTCACCCATCAGTGACCATCAGCGGTGCACCTGTCACCCATCAGTGACCGTCGCCTGTCAACTATCTGTGACCATTACCCGTCACCGTCCGTGGCCTGTCACCCATCAGTGACCATTGCCTGTCACCCATCAGTGACCATCGCCCATCACACCATCACCTCTCAGTGAACGTCACCTGCCACCCATCGCACAGCCCATCAGTGACCGTCACCTGCCACCCATCTGTCACCCGTCGCACAGCTACCCACCACACAGCCATGTCCAAAAGAGGATATACTAGTGAGGAGGCGTTCCAGATCCTCTCTATGACTGATGAGAGCATCGGGGAGTTCTCATCAGAGTCCAATTCTGATTCCGAATCAAATTCGGGATTTGAACCGATCGAGAGTAGCAATGATTCGGATGAAGAATGGGTCCCTCCTAAAAGGGCACGACACTCTGGAAACAAGGAAGCCGCCAGCAACCAGGATTATATTCCCAGGCCCAGTACCAGCTCTGCCGCCAGAAATAGGCCCCAGGAAGAAATGGCCCAGTACCAGTGCTGCCGCCAGCAATAGGCCCCAGGAACAAAGGCCCAGTACCAGTGCTGCCACCAGAGATAGGCCCCGCGCACAAATGCCCAGTACCAGTGCTGCCACATCACACCTGAGTACCAGCACAGGAAATTCAACTCCCCCAACTACTGGAGTGTCACATACCCCAAGAGCCAGGGCCGCTACATACATGCCAGATGGTCTTGCCAACCCAACATGGCTGCCTTCCAACTCGGGATCACCAATTATTCCCCCTTTCACAGCACAGCCAGGTGTGCAGGCCAACACCCAAAATTTCACAGAGATCAATTTTTTTCACCTGTTTTTGCCCGACACTTCGCTGCAGTTCATTGTGGACCAGACAAATTTGTATGCCCAGCAGTATATTGCCAGCAACCCCCAATCATCTTATGCCCGTCCGTTTGAGTGGAGAGATTTGAATTTGAAGGAGTTCAAATTGTTTTTGGGCCTCACCCTAAATATGGGGCTTACAAAAAAAATGAAGGACATACCTATTGGTCCACCAACCCCATCCACCATATGCTCATGTATTCTGCCGCAATGTCCAGGTTCCGATATGAGATGATTATGAGATTCTTTCATTTTAATGACAACACCCAGTGCCCTCCCCGCAATCATCCAAATTCCGATAAGCTATACAAGATTCGCCCACTGATAAATTTATTTTCCCAACGATTTGCAGAACTCTATGTCCCCGAGAAGAATATATGTGTGGATGAGTCCCTGGTACCATTTTCAGGCCGGCTAGGAATAAAACAATATATTCCTAGCAAAAAGGCCAAAAACGGAGTCAAATTTTACAAGCTGTGTGAGAGAGCCACGGGATATCTATATGCGTTCCGCATATATGAGGGAAGAGATTCCCAGCTCCAGCCCCCTGAGTGCCCGGCCTACATGGGCACAACTGGAAAAATCGTATGGGACCTGGCTTACCCACTTCTGAAAAAAGGCTATCATATATACCTGGACAACTTTTATACCAGCCTGCCCCTTTTCAAACACCTATATATCGAAAAAACCCTGGCCTGCGGAACCTCAAGAAAAAATAGGAAGGGCTTCCCACAATCCATAGTGAACAAAAAGCTGCAAAAGGGGGAAAGAGCAACACTGAGATGCAATGAAGTGCTGGCCTTGAGGTGGATAACAGGTGGATAACAGGAACGTGCACATGATATCCACCATTCATGATGACACTACAGTTGTAGTTCAGCGAAGACGAGGTCCCATTGAAAAACTGACATGTGTCCAAGACTATAATCTCTACATGGGGGGGTGGATTTCAATGACCAAATGATTCAGCCCTATTTGTCAATAAGGAGGTCCCGATTCTGGTACAAGAAGGTAGCAATTTATCTAATCCATTTGGCCATTTACAATTCCTACATAGTCTACACAAAATCCACAGAAAGCCCCGCCCCCTTCCTAAAATTCATAGAAGTAGTAGTCACGTCCCTCATCCATCAACAAAGACCCCCCCCAGAAGGACTTCGTTCTGATGCTGTTAGCCGACTTCATGAACGCCACTTCCCGTACAACATTCCACCATCGGAAGCAGGCCGAAGACGGCAAAAAAGATGTTGCGTGTGCAGCAGAAGAGGTTTTCGAAAAGATACCGGCTTCCATTGTCCCCAGTGTCCCTCCCAACCTGGCCTTTGCATTGGTGAATGCTTCGAACTGTATCATACATCCCTAGATTATTAGCCCATATTTTCCCCATTTTCCCTGATCATTTTCCATGCTTCCCCAAATAACCATGCCACTGCCTTCAACGTGAACTGACCCTGGCCTGCTTTTTGACTATGCCTCTGCCTACCGTTTGGACTGCTTCCACATGAACTGACCCTGGCCTGTTTTGACTATGCCTCTGCCCACAGTTTGGACTGCTTGCTCGTGAACTGACCCTGGCCTGTTTTGTGACTATGCTTCTGCCCACCGCTTGGACTGCTTGCACGTTAACTAACCCTGGCGTGTTTTATGGACTATGCTTTTGCCTACCGCTTGGACTGATCTGTTGCCCTGCTACTATAGTACACAGGGGTCTCACATATGTGAGGGGCTCCAGAATAGTTTTTCCGGATGGAGATAACAATTTTTTTTGTTTTCTCTGGGTTTTGTAATTTCCGGATTAGGGTCTGGAGTCCGGAGGCTTCATAGAGATTTGGGTGGGTCGAAGCCTCTACCCATGTGCCCCTGTGCACAGGTCTTACCCGATTGCGGCCCTCAGCCTTCTGCTGACTTATTGCCATCATGCCTTTGCCTGCCGCATGAACGGACCACACCTCTGCCTGCTACCTGGACTATGCAAATAATTCGCTGTAGCAAGAGGCAGTATGTTTATGAAGGGCTGGAGAGCGGTACAATAATGAGTGTCTGCAGGTAACAGTGTACCAGGACCAATATTATGGCTGTGCTGGCTGTCTCTGCCTGGACAATTTCTATGGACAAATGCTTTGGCTGTGCTGACAATATCTTTGTGCGGACTATAGACAATATTCCTGCCTGCTGCCTGGATAATTACTATTGCTGTCACTAAGCACATCCCTGACTGCTGCCTGGACCAGTGCTCTCTTCTGTGGACACTACTAAAAGCACAGGTAATACTTTTTTTTTATCCTTCCTGCAATAGAATTTATTTTGGATTGTAATTCTTGGTATGTACATGCTATGTGTTAGAAATATGAAGGGCCTTCAAAAATGATAGGTTGCCAGGAAATTATCTATGTAATGTATGCTCCTAGAACGCCTGATGGTGCTACTTGGATGTAGGCCTCTGTATGTGGCGAAGCTGTGTAAAAGTCCCACACATGTGGTATCCCTATACTCAGGAGGAGTAGCAGAATGTATTTTGGGGTGTCATTTTTGCTATGTGTTGGAAATATCTTATAAATGGACAACTTTGTGTAAAAAAAATGGGTTTTTATTTTTTTTCCACATTTTCCAAAAACTTCTGGAAAAAAAATAACCGTTCAAAAGACTCATTATGCCTCATAGATTATACGTTGGGGTGTTTGGTTTCCAAAATGGGGTCATTTTGTGGGAAATTCCATTGTCCTGGTGCTCCAGGGCCTTCAAAAGTGTAATAGGTGGTTGAGAAATGAGATGTGCAATTTATGCTCGTAGATCGCCTGATGGTGCTACTTCAATGTTGGGCCTTTGTATACGGCCAGGCTGTGTAAAAGTCCCACACATGTGGTATCACCATACTCAGGAGGAGTAGCAGAATGTATTTTGGGGTGTCATTTTTGCTATGTATTTGCTATGTATTGGAAATATCTTATAAATGGACAACTTTGTGTAAAAAAAATGCGTTTTCATTTTTTTTCCACATTTTCCAAAAACATCTGGAAAAAAAATAACCGTTCAAAAGACTCATTATGCCTCTTAGATTATACGTTGGGGTGTTTGCTTTCCAAAATGGGGTCATTTTGTGGGAAATTCCATTGTCCTGGTGCTCCAGGGCCTTCAAAAGTGTAATAGGTGGTTGAGACATGAGATGTGCAATTTATGCTCGTAGATCGCCTGATGGTGCTACTTCAATGTTGGGCCTTTGTATGTGGCCAGGCTGTGTAAAAGTCCCACACATGTGGTATCCCCATACTCGGTAAAAGTAGCAGAATGTATTTTGGGGTGTAATTTGTTGTATGCATATGCTCTGTGAGAGAAATAACCAGTTAATATGACAATTTTGAAAAAACAAAAACAAAAAAAAAACAACAAATCTTTCTTTTGCAAAGAATTGTGGGAAAAAATTACAACTTAAAAAAAACTCACCATGCTACTTACTTAATACCTTGGAATGTCTACTTTCTAAAAAGGGGTCATTTGGGGGGTATTTGTACTTTTCTGACTTGTTAGTACCTCAAGAAATGAGATTCACCTGATGTACTGAAGGCCTGATCAGATGTTTTCAATTTTCAGTGATTGGCACCATAGTTTGTAGACTCTATAACTTTCACAAAGACCAAATAATATACACTAATTTGGGTTATTTTTACCAAAGATATATAGCAGTATAAATTTTGGCCAAAATTTATGAAGAAAAATTACTAATTTGCTAAATTTTATGACAAAAACAAAGAAAAAAAGCAATTTTTCACAACATTTACGGTCTTTTTTTATTTATAGCACAAAAAATAAAAAACCCATTAGAGATTAAATACCACCAAAAGAAAGCTCTATTTGTGTGAAAAAAAAGGACACAAATTTCATTTGGGTACAGTGTTGCATGACTGAGTAATGGTCATTCAAAGGAGAGCACCGAAAGCTGAAAATTGGTCTGGGTAGGAAGGGGGTTTAAGTGCCCTGTATTGAGGTGATTAAAAAAAAGAGGCCCCTCCACAACACAGGCTACTCAAGTAATAAATATGATATTTTTATATTTAGCTGACTTGAAAAAAAAAAAAAAACTCTAACTACATGCATATATCTAGATAAAAATATACGCAAGAGCACCATACATTCCCTTTAATTAGAACTAAGTTGTTTTTGGATAAAAAAAAAAAAAAAAAAGGAATTAAGTAGGGAAAGTGCACACATTATTTATGCAGTGCTTTCTTCCAGAGCAGCAGAGCAAAGAAACAAGGCTAAGTCTTCATGCAGATTTCTGGATATTATTTTGTATTTTTTTTCTTTATTTTTTATTAATTTTGCTTACGCTCCATGTTGCCGGAGTTACTGGTGTCGCATTAATGAGAAGTGGCATGGCGTTCGTCCAGACGCAAGGCTGCAATGACTTGCTCAGTGCACCCTGTCCCATCTAATAAATCTGCAGCTATATATTTCTGCAGGCAAAGGGTCAGTGTATATATATAATTTTTTTTAAATGGAAAAAAAAAATACACTTGAATATTTGGCCTATTTAATGAGTATAATTTGTCAGGAAAAATTTGCCTCACTAAAAAAAAAAAAAAAAAGCTGCAGGTTGTGCAAAGCAGCGGTAAACAGGGGGAGATATTTCTACTTGTGTCCGATGTCGGAGGTACACCAGCATTTGCAAATGGACTGCTTAAAGTGAACCTGTGCATTGCCAATCTGGTGGATGGAGTGGAGAAGGGTTAGAAGACCCTTTGGGTTTTTCATGCGGTCAGTGTCCCTGGTAAGGACAGGGACAGAAAGTGGGAATCCAGAATTTTACTGCCACCTGGAGGAGAGATCATCCAATGGCGACACCCGTTCCAGAGGTAACTGAATAAAAGAGGATCTCCAGTCACTTTGGAGAGATTTTTTTATTGTTAGACATGTGTGGTTCGTTTCCTATCCGAATTAAAATTCGGACAAATTTTCGCTTTTTCGGAAATTCTCATGTATCAGATTTTGCGAATTACAATAGTACCGAATTTAGATGAATCCGAAATAATGAAAAAAAAAATTCGGACGAAATTCAAATTCGAATCATTTTCAAATTCAAATTTAAAAAGTTTTTGAATTTGAATAGTTTTCAAATTCAAATAGTTTTCCAATTTCCAAAGAGAATAAAATAGAATAGAAGATAAAGGGATAGAATAAAAAAAATAGACTAACAGAAAATAAAAGAATAGAAGAGTAAAACAGAACAAAATAGAATAGAAAATAAAAGAACAGAATAGACTAGAATATAAGAGAAACAAATAGAATAGAATAGAATAACATATAAAGAATATAACCATCTTCTGAAATTCGAATTTCAAACAGAATAAATTTAAATTTAAATAAATAAGAAAATTATAGAATATGAAAAATAGAATAGATCAGAATAGACCATAATAACATAGAAAAGAAAAGAATTAAAAAACAATATAATAGAATAGAATAGAAAGAATATAACCATTTACCAGAATTCAGTCAGAATCAATTAGAATTTCAATAGAATAGAAAAGAATAGATTAGAATAGAATAATATAAAAAGAATATAACCATCTTCTGAAATTTGAATTTCAAATAGAATAAATTTGAATTTGAATACATAACAAAATAATAGAATAGAAAAAATAGAATAGATCAGAATAGACTATAATAAAATAGAAAAGAATAGAATTAAAAAACAATATAATAGAATAGAATAGAAAGAATTTAACCATTTCCCAAAATTCAAATAGAATCAATTAGAATTTGAATAGAATAGAAAATAATAGATTAGAATAGAATAGAATAACATAAAGAATATAACCATCTTCTGAAATTCGAATGTCAAATAGAATAAATTTGAATTTGAATACATAAGAAAATAATAGAATAGAATAGAATAGACTATAATAAAAATAGAAAATAATAGAATTAAAAAACAATAGAATAGAATAGAATAGAATATAACCATTTCCCAAAAGTCAAATAGAATCCATTCAAATTTAAAATGGAATAGAAAAGAATAGATTAGAATAGAAAAGAAAATAACAGAATAGTATAGAAAAAAGACAACAGAATAAAATGGGATAGAATAGAAAGAATATAAACATCTTCCGAAATTCAAATTTCGGATAGAATAAATATAAATTTGAATAGAAAAGAATAGAATATAATAGAAAATAAAATAATGGAATAGAAAAGAATAGAACAGAATAAATAACTTTTTTAAAAAAAGAGTATAATTAAACAAAGAATAGAATAGATTAGAATAGAAAGACTATAACCATTTTCCAAAATTCAAATAGAATCAATTTGAATAGAATAGAAAATAATAGATTAGAATAAGAAGATGGTTATATTCATTCTATTC